>NC_057813.1:231803668-231998066 GCF_018294505.1 Triticum aestivum | reverse complement strand
TGAGCGACACCACATAAAGGGCTTTAAAAGAAATGCCACAGTCGGGCGTCTTAGCGACACCACATAAAGGGCTTTAAAAGAAATGCCGTAGTCGGGCGTCTGAGCGACACCACATAAAGGGCTTTAAAAGAAATGCCACAGTCGGGCGTCTTAGCGACACCACATAAAGGGCTTTAAAAGAAATGCCACAGTCGGGCGTCTGAGCGACACCACACAACGGGCTTTAAAAGAAAGAATCATAGTGAATATCCCGGAGGTAGAACCATCCCAGAGATACTCGATAATAACAATAATATCACGGGTTAGTCAACAATAATAATAATCATAATTATCACAAGTCACAAGTAGTAGTTCCAGTTCTGGTTAACAGTTTCACCTCCGAAGACCGACACTAAGACCGACACTTGACCCATCCCAGACTGTAATCCTTAACCATGGACACGGCTATTCGAATAGGTTTAATCTCTGTAGAGGGTGTACTATTTACCCACGAGTAACGGATTTCTTTAGTCCATCGGGACTAATTCCGTCTACGGTCTTTTTGTTGAAAACACACCTAACTTGCACACACCAGCTTATCTCACACGTGTCTGGAATCACCCACAACACCTGTCAAGCAAACTCTAAGTGGGGAGGCTACAACCTCGCGTAGCATGGGATCAAATTTATATCGCGCGCTCTAAGGGGTGGCCTCCCCTCTCGGTCCCAACCGGAAACACCCATGCCCCCGGACCAGGTGGCCTGCCTACCAGCTACAACCGGTATCTTCCACCATGGCCTCTCTGTACGGTGTGTGCTAGAAAGAGGTTGACAACTTACTGAACCGTACTCTACTTGCTGTAGAGACGAGTGGTAGTACAAAACAAGTATGGGGGTTACTGGCACAAGACTCGATCTATGGTCGACTCAGGAGGTTTAAGTATTCCCTGCATGATTAGTATAACGAATATATTTCATCCAACAGAGTCACCGCTCATATCACCTTACCATGCCATACCAGACATAACCGTCCCGACAGAGACCGGCGACAAACTCATGCCTACCCAAGGCAGAGGTTTTCCCGGGTTCCTACCGGTATGCATGCAAGGCACATGAGGGTGATTATCATCACAAGTGTGTTCATTTCCAACAGCATGGAAATCACTAATATGCACTCGTGCATATGATCATACCACATGAAATAACGAGTCCTTCGAAATGCGGTGGTGTTATAAATGTATCAACGATCACACCAAAAATATTATGCCGGGATTCAGAATGCTTGCCTTCAATGTGTGGAAAGGCAGGGTGCACTCCAAAACTTGAAACATTTCTCCTCTCTTCAAAAATCCTATTTTAGCAATATAAAAAATTAACACACAAAATAAAAACAACACCAAAAGTTGTTCTGAATTTTTTTCAAATAAATCTTAAAATAAACTAGGTGAAATTTGAGAGAGGTAGGAAAAAGAATCAGTTCATTTGGACTTATATTTAAAAAGATAGAGCCAGTCAAAGATTTGGTCAAATCTGATTTTAAATAAAACAGAAAAAGAAAAACGTTTCAGATAGAAATACGCTTTCGGTCATAGGAGGCGTACTTGAGGTTTTACGCCTCCACTTAAAACACGTGGACCGGTGCGGGGGTCACTGACAGTGGGTCCAGGGGGACCACTGGTCAGGTTTGACTAGTCTTCTCCCTCCTCTTCCTCTGTCTCGAGCCGAGGCGGGGCGTCCGGCGATCATCGCCGGCGAACAGCGTTTCTTCGCGGGCATCTGAGCGCAGGGATGGATCCGCCACTCCTAGGCGGTCCTTCCGGTGGTCGCAGGGTCGCCGGGGGTGGAGGGAGTCACCGGCGGCGAGCTCCGTGGCGGAGGTGGCTTTGGTGACAAAGTGATTTTGTGGCGGCGATGACTCCTGATCAAAATCAATTAGGGGGTTGGGTTCCTGGAAGGAAGGAAGGGTTCTTGGTGAAGAGAACGGAGAGGGGGAAGCCCTGGTGGCGCCGGAGTGAACGAGACAGTGGCGGCGGCAGGAGTTGCCGGAGATGAAGAAGGCGGCGTTTCCCTGACGATTGCGGGCTATGGGGGTTCCATGGGGGTAGCCTGAGGTTGCGTGCGTGCTCAGAGGGGCTCGGGGTCCCTTTTTATAGCGCGACGAGGTCGGTTCCGCGGCGGTGGATAAGGCGGCCGGCGAACCGCCGTTCTGTAGCTGCAGGGGAACGTGGCGGCGACGAGAGCTAGGCGACACCCTTGTGGATGAGCTTGAGCTGTTCAAGGGGCCAGATGGCGAGCCGGGGTGGCTTGGGCGGTGCTGAACGGTGCGGAGGCTGTCGGCCAACGCCGGCGTGCCGCCAAAAGTGCTCTGGCGGTGGCGATGTAGGGCGCCAGGGCGGGCTGTCGTGTTGTGGCGAGGCGGGGAGTGCGTGGCGAGGTTCTGCAGTGTGGGCCAAGACAGGGGCACGATGCGGCGGCTCGTTTGCACGTGTGCGCCAAACGGACGCTCTGCTCGCGCTCTGGGCATGCACGGGACGTGCTTGAAGAAATGCCAGTGCATGCTGCAGAGCTTGGGTGAGGCTGGCACTTAACAGATCCAGGCCAGGAGCCAATGGGAGTCTAGTGGACATGCTGGTTTGGTCAGGGGATCAGGTTCACAGTGCAAACCAAAAATTCATGCCAAAACAGATCATGCCCATAAGGTGTTTGACAAAATGCCAAGGGCACTTAGGCAAGTCTTGGAGTGGTCAAAAACTCCAGATCAGTGTCTCCTTAGATGCAAGAGAGAGTGGTGAGGTCATTTGGACAAAAGGAGAAACTTGCTAGTGCAAGTTTTGCTGAACTTCAAATGTGGACAGGAAATAAATGACATTATTTCATGAACCAAAATTAATCCAATGGGTGCATGCTCCTGGATTTAGGGGTTTGGTAGGGCTGTCTACAAGTAGGAGAAAGTACAGGATCTTTGGACCAAAATTAAATAGGGTTGGAGTAGAAATCACAAGGCTGGACCAGAATGAAAAAGAGGTTGATTCACTCAAAAATTTTAAAGAACAGCACTAGGTTTTTGCATAATGTTGAATCATATGCTACTACCAATATCCCATAATTTTGGTGGAGACTAGAAAGAATTATTTAGAAGGGTTGTAGTGCAAATTGCACTCTGGACCAGAGAAGGAAAAATTGATGCAGAGCTCAAATTATGCAATGAATTAAATATATTATTGCACAAAAGTGATTTAGAGACATCACATGACATCTCCAAATTTTGGTTGGATTTTTAGATAAATATATCAAAAGGTTGTAGTTCAAAAAGAGCTCCAAATTTTAAAACAACTCATTTTAATGAATAAAGTTCAGGGTGAAATAATTTTATAAATATATCTCCTGATTGAGAGATGTTTTTTTAAATGAGAGGGAAAATAAGTCCAATATATTTTGGAAGGATCCACTTGGGAAAAATTTCTTAATATTAAAAGAAAAGTTTTGAAATCAACAGAGATATACTTGCATGCAAAATTTTTAAACTCTTGGCAAAATTTTAATAACTAAAACCTGGTTAAATTTTTGGGGTGTTATAATACTACCCCCCTTAAGAAAAATCTCGTTCTCGAGATTTGCTAAGAGCCGTTGGGAAAAACAAAAGTTCCATATGCGTTCGAGCGGTTGTGAGACTGCTGCCGTGGTGCTGCGTGAATAAAAATAATAATAATCCACGTAGTGAGGGGATAAATGATGCAGCAATTCAGTAAAAAGAAAACTCATACTAGGATCTTTCGCGGTTACACAAGTTAATCACGAAGAAAAATTACTCATACCAGTAGAAACTAAATACTCGACTCGTCGCACAAATTTGGGGTACCATGCATAAGATACACGCAAATATAAATGCTGCAAAAACAAATACAGTAGTGACGTCTAAAATGAAAACGGTAACTGGGTGGGGTCCTGATAAAATGTCTCTGGTAAAGGGATACACTCCTCTTCTATCGGAGGAAGTGGATTGACCAGTCGATGTATGCGTCTCTCCGGGTCGGGCCTTAGTGGTCTGCCGATGGCAATCTGAGGATTCAGATCAGTGAGATTCTGGAGATAATCCATCACTTGTTGGTTCAAATGCTCTTGAGCGATGATGTACTGGATAAGGTTGGCCAGAACTGGGTCTCTCTCAATACGCCCACCGGGAAAAGACGTTACTTCTCCGGGTGCTGCACGGCTCGGAAAGTAATAATATCCTCGTTCGCGGGCATAGGGTACTGCGGATCGAAGGCGAGCAATCGCTTCTTTCGCAGCAGCTTCTATGGCCAAGTGTGGGGTTGGCATAGATTTCCCCACGAAGGAAACTTCCGTTGGATCTTGGTTGGGGTCTATAGGAGGAATGTGTACTGCTGCCCAATATTCCGAGGTGGATGGGGTTATTCTAGATTTGAACAACTTGTACTGGGGTGGCTGGGTAGAACCCATGGTACTGCGGGTAAAGTCCCACAATATTTTGACAAAGCTACCTGGGGTTGCATCTGGGGTTCTCAGATGAATGCTGGGGCTCGGCATGACAGGAAAAAGTTGTGAGTGTGGTGCACAAGGTGAGGGTTGCTGGGTAAGGTCACAAGGTGGCCTTTATATAGCAATGGAGTCGGATTCGTTTTACCGTGGTGAAAGGTAATAAATCTGCCAGCTTAGCTCCAAAGGTCAGGTCAGTGTCAGAGATACACATATCTCATAAAGAGACGTGTTACTGTGGTTGTCGTCGGGTTGGTTTTGGTAGTTGTGCCCGGAAAAATATGCAACTATGCGCTGACCAAATATGCAAGGCTACTATTAAAACAGAGGCACAACGACAGGCTGCGTTAATATACACGATCGCATGATTACCAAGTGAGGATACACTGAGACTCGGTACTACTCGTACGGCTTAGTCTACCTCGTTTATGTCGAAACGGGCGTGCTTGGTCGATGTCGAGGCTTCTCCACGTGTCTCACTGCCGGGATTAGTCGGAGATGGCGGAGGAACTGCAGGGTCGGGGTAGTGATGATGACCATCGCGGGGATTGTTAGCCACAATCCCGTTGGAGTGTGTTCCCAAAAGGCGACGAAGCACTTCTGGGGTCATCAAAGCATCTCGGTTGGTGGCTGGAGCTGATCTCGGGGTCTCGATCGGTTGTCCAAACAGCACGACTGGGTTGTCGGCGTTGGGCTCGTTTTCTTCTCTCGCCGGGGCTCGACGAACCAGCTCTCCACGAGCTGCAATTAAATCAATAGTGATTTGATCGCATAGTTCCTCTAGTGCACTTACATAGCGCACCAGGTGCAACAATGCAGGATCTGTCTCGTGATCTCCGTTGGCAACTTGGGGTGGTCTTCCATACCCTTCGCATCTGGGGTAGTAGTGGAACGAGCGACAGTTAACTCTGGGCGACAAGTGCCTGAGATGAACTATAGCCTCTCGAGCAGCTAGTTGTATGGCTTGTGGCTCAAAGGAAGTTGTTCTTCCGGTGACCTGTAGGGGCGTTCGGGTGCTAGACCCCTACCGTAGATGTGCACAATGGCCCAGAATTGGCGGTCCTCACCACTCATGGGTCCTTGGTACACAACATATTCTGGTGGCTCCTCTAACGCATAGGCACGACGGGTGAGGTTTGCGAGGATGGTCACAAAACCTCCAAGGTTGGTTGCTGTGGTCTCGTTGTGCACTATGGGGCCAGACATTGTGGCTAGGTTGGGGAAGAGACTGTGCTGTGCTGGGTTGAGGCTAGCGTGCCCTTTTTATAGAAAAGGGAAATGGAGTCTTCCTTCGCACGCTTGCGAATGAGACATTTTTGCCATCGGTCACTGGTGTGCGATCGACAGGCTAGGCTGATAGGTTGGGCACCGACTGCCAAAAATGTCGGGATTACTGTGTGGCTATCTTGCACGAGAAGCTTGGCTGGGGTTTGGCTAAAGTCTAGTGGGTTGGTTTGCCTAAGTTTTTCGACCTGGCGAAGATAGGATTAGCCAATGGTCAGCCTGACTCTGATACCAAGTCTGTCACGACCGGTTTTCCGGGTAATAAATTTCCAGAAAAGACCGTCGTGCTCATCAGCCCCAGGATTACTGTTAGCTGATGAGGCTCCAACTTGATACAGAAAACTCAAGCAGAATACAAAATATGTAGTACAAGACCATTCCGGCCTGTGAGTACAACAATTGGGTTCTAGTGGTTGATGGCGGAAGCGGGTTGTGAAACATCAGTGTCTATGGGACTCCATTTCCCACAGGAACAGCTGACCAGGTTAACTCCTATCTTCGCGAGGCTGCTATCTCCATTACTTAGGTTCCGGGGCTGTCATTGCGTCACTCCTCTTCGTGCAAGAAAATCTGGCCAAGACAATAGCCGTGTCCATGGTTAAGGATTACAGTCTGGGATGGGTCAAGTGTCGGTCTTAGTGTCGGTCTTCGGAGGTGAAACTGTTAACCAGAACTGGAACTACTACCTGTGACTTGTGATAATTATGATTATTATTATTGTTGACTAACCTGTGATATTATTGTTATTATCGAGTATCTCTAGGATGGTTCTACCTCCGGGATATTCACTATGATTGTTTATTTTAAAGCCCTTTATGTGGTGTCGCTCAGACGCCCGACTGTGGCATTTCTTTTAAAGCCCTTTATGTGGTGTCGCTAAGACGCCCGACTGTGGCCTTGCTTGTTATTTATTTCATAAATTTTAATACTACTATGTTATTGCAATTTTATAAATAACTTGCTTGCACGCATCAGAGATTTATTTATCTTCTGTGACTGACGTCATGAGCATAAAATATTTTCAGCACATCATTGTTAATATTATACCTGTGTTCATAATGTTTGCGAGTACATTCAAAGTACTCACTGGCTTGTCCCTGGCTATTGTCTTAGCCAGATTTTCTTGCACGAAGAGGAGCAACGTGATGACAGCCCCGGAACCTAAGTAATGGAGATAGCAGCCTCGCGAAGATAGGAGTTAACCTGGTCAGCTGTTCCTGTGGGAAATGGAGTCCCATAGACACTGATGTTTCACAACCCGCTTCCGCCATCAACCACTAGAACCCAATTGTTGTACTCACAGCCGGAATGGTCTTGTACTACATATTTTGTATTCTGCTTGAGTTTTCTGTATCAAGTTGGAGCCTCATCAGCTAACAGTAATCCTGGGGCTGATGAGCACGACGGTCTTTTCTGGAAATTTTATTACCCGGAAAACCGGTCGTGACATGTGTCCTCGGGAGCGCTTTTCCTATTATAAGAGTTTATCCAGGCTTGTCCTTTGCTACAAAAAGGATTGGGCCACCTTGCTGCACTTTATTTACTTTTGTTACTTGTTGCTCGTTACCATTTATCCTATCACAAAACTATCTTTTACCACTTATTTCAGTACTTGCAGAGAATACCTTGCTGAAAACCGCTTATCATTTCCTTCTGCTCCTCATTGGGTTCGACACTCTTACTTATCGAAAGGACTACGATAGACCCCCTATACTTTTGGGTCATCAAGAATCTTTTCTAGCACCATTGCCGGGGAGTGAAGCGCCTTTGGTAGGTGGAATTTGGTAAGGAAAAATTTATTTAGTGTGCTAAAATTTTCTGTCACTTGTTACTATGGAAAGTAATTGTTTGAGGGGCTTGTTCGGGGTATCTTCACCCCGTCCAGTTGAGCCAAGAGTTGCTCCTCAACCTACTGAACCTACTGAACCTATTGAAAATGAAACTCCTTTTTAGATTCCTTCAGGTATGATGGAAAAACTGCTAGCTAACACTTTTACAAGAGATGGAACAAATCATCCTGATGAACATCTACACTATGTGGATGATATTTGTGGACTATTTAAGCTTGCAGGTATACCCGATGATGTTGTTAAGAAGAAGGATTTCCCTTTATCTTTGGAGGGAGACACATTGACATGGTATAGGCTATGTGATGATACGAGATCATGGAACTATAAAAGAGTGAAATTGGAATTTCATCAAAAGTATTACCCTATGCATCTTGTTCATCGTGATCACAATTATATATATAATTTTTGGCCTCGCAAAGGAGAAAGCATCGCCCAAGCTTGGGGGAGGCTTAAATCAATGTTATATTCATGCCCCAATCATGAGATCACAAGAGAAGTGATTATGCAAAAAAATTATGCTCGGCTTTCTGATAACAATCGCACCATGCTCGATAATTCTTGTGCTGGCTCTTTTATGATGAAGCCTATTGAATTTATATGGAATTTATTGGATAGAATTAAACGCAACTCTGAAGATTGGGACCTCAACGAAGGTAAGGAGTCAGGTATGACACCTAAGTTTGATTGTGTTAAATCTTTTATGGATACCGATATTTTCCCTAAGTTTAGCACTAAATATGGACTTGACTCTGAGATAGTAGCTTCTTTTTGTGAATCTTTTGCTACTTATGTTGATCTCCCCAAGGAGAAGTGGTTTAAATATCATCCTCCCATAGAAGTAAAAGTAGCTGCACCTATTAAAGTTGAAGAAAAGACTATCACTTACAATGATCCTATTGTTCCCACTTCTTATGTTGAGAAACCACCTTTCCCTGTTAGAATGAAGGATCATGCTAAAGCTTCAACTATTGTTCGTAAAAGAAATACTAGGACTTATACACCTCCCGAGCAAGTCAAAGTAGAACCCAATATTGCTATTGTTAAAGATCTCTTGTCTGATAATATTGATGGGCATGTTATTCAATTCTCTGGTGAAACTGCTAGAATTGCTAAACCCCGTGATAGAGATAAACATAGACCTGTGGTAGGCGTGCCTGTTATTTCTGTTAAAATAGGAGATCATTGTTATCATGGCTTATGTGATATGGGTGCTAGTGCAAGTGCAATACCTCATTCCTTATACAAAGAAATTATGCATGAGATTGCACCTGCTGAGTTAGAAGAAATTGATGTTACAATTAAACTTGCCAATAGAGATACTATTTCACCAGTGGGAATTGTTAGAGATGTTGAAGTCTTGTGTGGGAAAACCGAATATCCCGCTGATTTTCTTGTTCTTGGTTCTCCACAAGATAGCTTTTGTCCCATTATATTTGGTAGACCCTTCTTGAATACTGTTAATGCTACGATAGACTGCAAAAATAATGTTGTTACTGTTGGCTTGGATGATATGGTTCATGAGTTTAATTTCTCTAAATTTAGTAAACAACATTGTGAGGAAGAATTGCCTAGTAAGGATGAAATTATTGGTCTTGCTTCTATTGCCGTACCTCCTAGTGATCCTTTAGAACACTATTTGCTAGACCATGAAAATGATATGTTCATGAATGAAAGAAGGGAAATAGATGAAGTATTCTTTAAAGAGGAACCTATTCTGCAGCACAATTTGCCTGTTGAAATCCTAGGGGATCCTCCTCCACCCAAGGGTGATCCCGTGTTTGAGCTTAAACCGTTGCCTAATAATCTTAAATATGCTTATCTTGATGAAAAGAAAATATATCCTGTCATTATTAGTGCTAACCTTTCAGAGCATGAAGAAGAAAGATTATTGAAAACTTTGAAAAAGCACCGTGCTGCTATTGGATATACTCTGGATGATCTTAAGGGCATCAGTCCCACTCTACGTCAACATAAAATAAATTTGGAAGCGGATGCCAAACCAGTTCGTGATCCTCAATGATGTTTGAATCCTAAAATGAAAGAAGTGGTAAGAAAAGAAATACTCAATGATAAAGATGAATTGATTCCGCAAAGAAGGGAGGTATTACTGTTGTCCCTAATGATAAAGATGAATTGATTCCGCAAAGAATTATCACAGGTTATAGGATGGTAATTGATTTCTGCAAATTAAATAAGGCTACTAAGAAAGATCATTACCCCTTACCTTTTATTGATCAAATGCTAGAAAGATTATGCAAACATACACATTATTGCTTTCTAGATGGTTATTCTAGTTTTTCTCAAATACTTGTGTCGGCTAAAGATCAATCAAAGAGTACTTTTACATGCCCTTTTGGTACTTTTGCTTATAGACATATGCCTTTCGGTTTATGTAATGCACCTGCTACCTTTCAAAGATGCATGATGGCTATATTCTCTGACTTTTGCGAGAAAATTTGTGAGGTTTTCATGGACGACTTTTCCGTCTATGGTTCCTCTTTTGATGATTGCTTGAGCAATCTTGCTCGAGTTTTGCAGAGATGTGAAGAAACTAATCTTGTCTTGAATTGGGAAAAGTGCCACATTATGGGTAATGAAGGTATTGTTTTGTGGCACAAAGTTTCTGAAAGAGGTATTGAAGTTGATAAAGCCAAGGTTGATGCTATTGAAAAGATGCCATGTCCCAAGGACATCAAAGGTACAAGAAGTTTCCTTGGTCAAGCTGGATTTTATAGGAGGTTCATTAAGGACTTCTCAAAAATCTCTCGGCCTCTGACTAATTTATTACAAAAAGATGTACCATTTGTCTTTGATGATGATTGTGTAGAAGCATTTGAAATACTTAAGAAAGCATTAGTCTCTGCACCTGTCGTTCAACCACCTGATTGGAATTTACCCTTTGAAATTATGTGTGACGCTAGCGATTATGCTGTAGGTGCTGTTCTAGGGCAAAGAGTTGATAAGAAATTAAATGTTATCCATTATGCTAGTAAGACTCTAGACAATGCTCAAAGAAATTATGCTACTACCGAAAAGGAACTTTTAGCAGTTGTATTTGCTTGTGATAAATTCAGACCCTATATTGTTGATTCTAAAGTAACTATTCACACAGATCATGCTGCTATTAAATATCTTATGGAAAAGAAAGATGCAAAACCTAGACTTATTAGATGGGTTCTCCTTGCTGCAAGAATTTGATTTACATATTGTTGATAGAAAAGGAGCTGAGAACCCCGTTGCAGACAACTTGTCTAGGTTAGAGAATGTTCTTGATGACCCACTACCTATTGATGATAGCTTTCCTGATGAACAATTAAATGTCATAAGTACTTCTCGTAGCACTCCATGGTATGCTGATTATGCTAATTATATTGTTGCTAAATTTATACCACCTAGCTTCACATACCAACAAAAGAAAAAGTTTTTCTATGACTTGCGACATTACTTTTGGGATGACCCACATCTTTATAAAGAAGGAGTAGATGGTGTTATTAGACGTTGTGTACCTGAGCATGAACAGGAACAGATCCTACGCAAGTGTCACTCCGAAGCTTATGGAGGACACCACGCTGGAGATAGAACTGCACATAAGGTATTGCAATCCGGTTTTTATTGGCCTACTCTCTTCAAGGATGCCCGTAAGTTTGTTTTGTCTTGCGATGAATGTCAAAGAATTGGTAATATTAGTAGACGTCAAGAAATGCCTATGAATTATTCACTTGTTATTGAACCATTTGATGTTTGGGGCTTTGATTATATGGGACCTTTTCCGGCCTCTAATGGATATACACATATTCTAGTTGTTGTTGATTACGTTACTAAGTGGGTAGAAGCTATTCCAACTAGTAGTGCTGATCATAACACTTCTATTAAAATGCTTAAGGAAGTTATTTTTCCGAGGTTTGGAGTCCCTAGATACTTAATGACTGATGGTGGTTCACACTTTATTCATGGTGCTTTCCGTAAGATGCTTGCTAAATACGACGTTAATCATAGAATTGCATCTCCATATCACCCTTAGTCTAGTGGTCAGGTAGAATTGAGCAATAGAGAGCTCAAATTAATTTTGCAAAAGACTGTCAATAGGTCTAGGAAGAATTGGTCCAAGAAACTGAATGACGCATTATGGGCCTATAGAACTGCATACAAAAATCCTATGGGTATGTCTCCGTATAAAATGGTTTATGGAAAAGCATGTCACTTACCTCTCGAACTAGAACATAAGGCATATTGGGCTATTAAAGAGCTCAACTATGATTTCAAACTTGCCGGTGAGAAGAGGTTATTTGATATTAGCTCACTTGATGAATGGAGAACCCAAGCTTATGAAAATGCCAAGTTGTTTAAAGAAAAAGTTAAAAGATGGCATGACAAAAGGATACAAAAGCGTGAGTTTAATGTAGGTGATTATGTATTGCTATACAACTCTCGTATAAGATTTTTTCCAGGAAAACTTCTCTCCAAATGGGAAGGTCCTTACATTATCGAGGAGGTCTATCGTTCCGGTGCCATAAAAATCAACAACTTCGCAGGCACAAATCCGAAGGTGGTAAACGGTCAAAGGATCAAACACTATATCTCAGGTAATCCTATAAATGTTGAAACTAATATTATTGAAACCGTAACCCCAGAGGAGTACATAAGGGACACCTTCCAGAACGTTCCAGACTCCGAAAAGGAATAGGTATGTGGTAAGGTAAGTAAACCGACTCCAAAACAATTTTTAAGGCAATATTTCTCCGTTTTGGAATATTTAGAAAAATAGAAAAATAAGTAGCAGTCCGGGGAGGACACGAGGCCTCCACGAGGGTGGAGGGCGCGCCCTACCCCCCTGGGCGCGCCCCCTACCTCGTGAGCACCTCGTGTGCCCTCCGGACTCCGTTTCCTTGCACGATACGTATTTTGGTCGGTAAAAATTCATTATATATACTCCCGAAGGTTTTGACTCTCGTATCATGCAAATCTCCCCTGTTCTTGTTTCGGGCTGTTTTTCTGACACGTCTAGAGCACCATGACTTCTCCCTCCTCCAACAACGAAGACAAGGATGCTTGGCTATTGAAGATAGAGTTGAAAAGAGAGGAACCAGAAGAAATCAACAAGGATGAAGGGATCAAGAAGGCCATGGAGGTTCAAGCTCCGGTGGTGAAAGAAGAAGACATCCCTCAACCTTTACCTAACCTTTTTACTCCAACAGAGCTTGAAGCCTTCAAGATGATTGAGTTAGCCCGCATACAAAATAAGTACCTCACACAGGAGAATATTTTGTTGAAGGATCATATTGCTGGGCTCAAGGGCATTATCCGCAAATTGGAGGAGCTTTTACGCTCAATGTGTGATTATCCACAGTCATCATCACCACCATCATCACCTCCGAGGACATAATCACATGGGTATGGGCACTCCCCTTGGCAACTGCCAAGCTTGGGGGAGGTGCCCTGGTATCGTATCACCATCACAACTCCTATCTTTACCGTTTTTCTTAGTTCGATCCTATTAGTAGTATCTTGATTTAGTAGAATAAAGTCATGTCATGATCTAGTTTTGAGTTTTGCTTTATGATCTTTCTTTGTAATTGAGTCCGTGAGCTATATAATAAAGATTAGTGTTGAGTCAAGGGCTTGAGTATTTTGCCATGATCTTGGGTGATTAGAAGAAAAAGAATAAAAAGAATCAAAAAGTTCATATTGATCTTATTGAAAGTAATGACTTCACATAGAAAGAGTATGATGATTAAAAGTTGTTGGGAGTTAGCAAATATAGCTTTGGTCATCGTTGCAATTAATAGGAAGTAATAAGGAAAGATAGGTTTCACATATAGATATATTATCATTGACATCTTTTATGATTGGGAGCACTCATTTAAAATATGACATGCTAAAGAGTTGATGTTGGACAAGGAAGACAACATAGTGAGTTATGTTTTCTTATATCTGAGATAAAGTATGTTGTCATGGATCCTCTACCGTGTTGAGCTTGCCTTTCCCCCTCATGCTAGCCAAATTCTCAGCACCAAGTAGAAATACTACTTGTGCTTCCAAATACCCTTAAACCAGTTTTGCCATGAGAGTCCACCATATCTACCTATGGATTGAGTAAGATCCTTCAAGTAAGTTGTCATCGGTGCAAGCAATAAAAATTGCTCTCTAAATATGCATGACTTATTAGGGCGGAGAAAATAAACTTTGTACAAACTTTTTCTGGACGCAATAAAAGCGACGGACTGCATAATAAAGGTTCACACACAAGGGGCAATATAAAGTGACGTTCTTTTGCATTAAGATTTTGTGCATCAACCCTAAATGCGCATGACAACCTCTGCTTCCCTCTGCGAAGGGCCTATCTTTTATTATTATCCTCTACTTTATGCAAGAGTCACGGTGATCTTCACCTTTCCCTTTTTATTTTTATCCTTTGGCAAGCTCAGAATGTTGGAAAGAACATGATATATATATCTAATTGGATGTGAGGGAGCATGATTTATTATTGTTGACATTACCCTTGAGGTAAGAGGTTCTCGGGCAAAACTATAAGCCCCTATCTTTCTCTGTGTCTGACTAAAACTCCGTAACCACAAGTATTGCGTGAGTGTTAGCAATTATGAAGGACTAAGTGATAGTTGAGTATGTGGACATGCTTTTAAGCTCTGACATAGACTCTTTCCGATGTTATGATAAATTGCAATTGTTTCAATGACTGAGGTTATAATTTGTTGGTGCTCAATAAGGTTTCTGATTCATACTTTGGCTTTGTGAAAAGATCATCACTTGAACATGAGTAATCATATGACAAAATCTATATATGTTGCTGTTATGAAATAATCATGATGCCTTCATGTCCGTATTTTATTTTTATCGACGCCTCTACCTCTAAACATGAGGACATATTTATTGTTATCGGCTTTTCGCTTGAGGACAAGCGAGGTCTAAGCTTGGGGGAGTTGATACGTCCATTTTGCATCATGCTTTTATATCAATATTTATTGCATTATGGGCTGTTATTTCACGTTATGTCACAATACTTATGGCTATTCTCTCTTATTTTACAAGGTTTACATGAAGAGGGAGAATGCCGGCAGCTGGAATTCTGGGCTGGAAAAGGAGCAAATATTGAAGGACTATTCTGCGCAACTCCAAAAGTCCTGAAACTCCACGGAATACCTTAAAATAAATAAAGAAAAATCATCGCCAAAGATGAAGGCCGGGGGCACACACCCTTCTCACGAGGGTGGGGGCGCCTCCCTGGGCGCGCCCCCTACCTCGTGGGCCCCCTGGTGGCTCTCCGACTTCCATCTTCTCCTATATGAAGTCTTTCGATGAGAAAAAAATAGAAGAGAACCTTTCGGGACGAGACTCCGCCGCCACGAGGCGGAACCTTGGCGGAACCAATCTAGGGCTCCGGCAGAGCTGTTCTGCCGGGGACACTTCCCTCCGGGAGGGGGAAATCATCATCATCGTCATCACCAATGCTCCTCTCACCGGGAGAGGGCAATCTCCATCAACATCTCCACCAGCACCATCTCATCTCCAAACCCTAGTTCATCTCTTGTATCCAATTCTTGTCTCCAAGTCCGGGATTGGTGCTAGTAGGTTGCTAGTAGTGTTGATTACTCCTTGTAGTTGATGCTAGTTGGTTTATTTGGTGGAAGATCATATGTTCAGATCCTTTATGCACATTATTACCCCTCTGATTATGAACATGAATATGCTTTGTGAGTAGTTACGTTTGTTCCTGAGGACAAGGGAGAAGTCTTGCTATTAGTAGTCATGTGAATTTGGTATTCGTTCGATATTTTGATAAGATGTATGTTGTCTAACCTCTAGTGGTGTTATGTGAACGTCGACTACATAACACTTCACCATTATTTGGGCCTAGAGGAAGGCATTGGGAAGTAATAAGTAGATGATGGGTTGCTAGAGTGACAGAAGCTTAAACCCTAGTTTATGCGTTGCTTCGTAAGGGGCTGATTTGGATCCATATGTTTCATGCTATGGTTAGGTTTACCTTAATACTTTTGTTGTAGTTGCGGATGCTTGCAATAGAGGTTAATCATAAGTGGGATGCTTGTTCCAAGTAAGGACAGTACCCAAGCACCGGTCCACCCACATATCAAATTATCAAAGTACCGAACGCGAATCATATGAGCGTGATGAAAACTAGCTTGACGATATTCCCATGTGTCCTCGGGAGCGCTTTTCCTACTATAAGAGTTTGTACAGGCTTGTCCTTTGCTACAAAAAGGATTGGGCCACCTTGCTGCACTTTATTTACTTTTGTTACTTGTTGCTCGTTACCATTTATCCTATCACAAAACTATTTGTTACCACTTATTTCAGTACTTGCAGATAATACCTTGCTGAAAACTGCTTATCATTTCCTTCTGCTCCTCGTTGGGTTCGACACTCTTACTTATCGAAAGGACTACGATAGATCCCCTATACTTGTGGGTCATCAGGGTCTGATTGCACGCCTCTCGTACTCAAATAGCTACCCTGCACGGCGCCTCCTAGCTAATAAAAAAGGGGGACGCGTGGCGGCACGTAAATGGTACTAGTAAGTAGAACGCCCACAGTTTCAATAATACTTGTGTTTCCGATTGTAACGTGACAACACTTGTTCCAAAATGACTTTGTTGATTGTTAATGTGTGCGCCTTCGCAAATCAGACTGCAAATTTACCACAACATGTTTGTGCCATGTCATGGCACCAAGCCAAGTTTCATTATTTTCATGCGTGTTTTGGATTTACAGGAATTAAAAAACTAAGTTTCTCAATGTTTCCAACCCAGCCACGACGCCCAGAATTTTGAATTTCATTCCCATTTCTTGCATGGAACCTAGAAATTTACCCGAGGACACACATGTGATTTTTCAACCAACTTTGGTGCACTAGAACATGTGCTTGTATTTCAAATTTGAATTATGCACAGAAAGGTGACACGTTCCCTCCCAGAACCACGAGCCTTCTTGAGAGAAGCTCCGATTTGCAAGAAGCTTATACCAAAATTTGATCCTATTCGGCCAATTTTTTTACCACGGCATGGTACTACCATGACATGACACCATTCCAAGTTTCATGATTTTAAAACCAAGTTTCTCAATGTTCTTGACCGAGCCACGATGCCCAGATGTTTGAATCTTATTCTCATTTTTTGCATGGGAGTAGAAATTCACCCGAGGACACAAATGTGATTTTCAACCAACTTTGGTGCACGGGAGCATGTGCTTGTAGTTCAAATTTGAATTATGCACATTAAATGACCAAAAACTCAATTAATGTGTAAATAAGGCCAAACAAAGCCGGAATAATTCCAAAATTTAACAGGGCACTCATGTAGTTCTATGTTGCCTTTGTAAATAAACTCAAGGGGGACAACGTATATCGTTTTGCACTCAAAGATGACACGTTCCCTCTCAGAACCATGAGCCTTCTTGAGAGAAGCTTTGGTTTGCAAGAAGCTTATACCAAAATCTGTTCCTATTCGGCCATTTTTTTACCACAACATGGTAGTACCATGACATGACATCCATACCAAGTTTCATGATTTTCAGACGTGTTTTGGATTTACAAGAATTTTAAAAGCAAGTTTCTCAATGTTCTCGGTCGAGCCACGATGCCCAGATGTTTTAAGTTTATTTTCATTTCTTGCATGGGACCCAGAAATTCACCCGAGGACACAAATGTGATTTTTCAACCAACTTTGGTGCACGAGAGCATGTGCTTGTAGTTCAAATTTGACTTATGCACATTAAATGACCAGAAACTCAATTAATGTATAAAAAACAACAAACGAACCCAAAATAATTCCAAAATTTACCATGGCACTAATGTAGTTCTATGTTGCCTTTGTTAAGAAACTCAAGGGCGGGGGGGGGGGGGGGGGTGGCACGTTCCCTCTTAGAACCACGAGCTTCCAAATCGGCCCAATTTTTTACCACAACATGTTAGTGCCATAACATGACACCATGCCAAGTTTCATTACATGAATTTAAAATCTAAGTTTGTTGATGTTCTCGGCAGAGTCATGACGCCCAGATGTTTGAATTTCATTCTCATTTCTTCCATGGGACCTAGAAATTCAACCAAGGACACACATGTGATTTTTCAACCCACTTTGGTGCACCGGAGCATGTGCATGCAATTCATATTTAGATTATGCACATTAAAAGTCCAGAAACTCAATTAATGTATAAAAAGGCCAAATGAACCCGAAATAATTCCAAAATTTAACAGGGCACTCATATAATTCTATGTTGCCTCTGTAAATAAAATCAGGGGGAGACAACGTATATCGTTTCGCACACAAAGGTGACACGTTCCCTCTCGGAACCACGAGGCTTGTTGAGAGAATCTCCGGTTTTGCAAGAGGCTTATACCAAAACTTGTTCCAATTCAGCCAAAAATTATACGTATGAAAACAGGGTTTAGATTATCCCAACATCTCGCTACCTAGACCAATAATGTACTATGATTTGAATTCAACATAAAATGGATACAATATTTGAATTGGAGAGCGTATGGTACATGTAGTTCATAGTGAAATATGATTACTGCTATATGCATGTTTTTTGTTATCAAGATAATATTTAAATTATTGTATAACTTGACAACAATCGTATTCAAATAAGGAAAATTGATTCAAATTTAGTCCATATGGTAGACGACAATATATATGTTCACATGGTGGAGTAAAATGTTCATATATGATGGAAGATCAAAATGTATGACTACATCAATTATAAACCGCAAGGTCACCTAATGATATATTCAAATTCAACATAACGTGGATTCAAAAATTGAAATTCGAGATCATGGCATCTGTAATCATATAAAAAGGGACATTACTCTTTCTTTGGTGGGAATTGATTTGTTTTTTGTTGTTGTTGAGGGAAGTGCAAATCGATTTGGTACTGTGCAGGGTAATCATGTTCTCCCGATTTTTTTTACATTTTTCTTTCAATGGCATCTATAACAATATAGTAAAAGGGGACATGACTCTCTTGTGTCTTGTATGATTTTTTTACACGTTAAGTTTGTTCTGCCGAACAAGGAATCCACACCTTGTTATCCCGAAATTTTCAAGCTCGAGTATCTTTTGTCTCACCTGCTTTGAACTCCCGCTTCTTCAACCCGCGCTCACGCCTTGTTATCCCAAAATTTTGGACGCGGCGTGAGGACTCCCTCCTCATCCGAAATCGCTCCCGCAGCACAGACACACGAATACCCCTTCTACCCCTCAGCTAGAAATGAAGCTCCACGTTGCGGTGTCAATCCGGTGGGGTACGCTGGTAACTTACCCTAACATTTCGGACAAGCGCGTCCCTAAGCTTGGCTCCCCCTCTGCCTTCGCCTCCTTCCCCCATTCGTACACCGAGGCTGCCAAAACCCTCCGTCGGCCTCCCGCCCGCCGCCCCAGCGGAGACTGTTCCCCGGACTACCGGTCGTCCCACCGCAACAGCTCGCCGTCCCTCATCACCACACCGGGATGAGGATCCGTTGTCGATCTCGTCGTTCCGCCGGATCAGCCGCCCCGTCCTCCACCTCCAAGGAGCTTCCCCAATGTTCGCCTCGTCTATCGCGCCACCTCAATCCCCACAGCGCCGTCTTGACCTTCCCCACCGGAACCGTAACACCCTCACCAATTCCTCCGATGAAGCTGAGGCCAACTCGGCGCCACCAAGGAGGTTCTGCACTCACCGCTGCATTTTATCTTTTATTCGATCTCACGGGGCTGCCGGTGCTCGATACCGAGCAGACATGGCATCTCCATCAACGGCGCTGTTGCCGGCCACATCATCCACGGCGTCTATCCCCCATGTCGTTGCTTCCTCGGCGGCGACTTCCACAACGACACTAGCTGCAGCTGCTCCGGCTCTCACTCGCACTGCGGCTCTGTTCTTGATGTCGGTCGCGCTGCTGCACTGCTCCTGCTTTCGTTCGTGTTGCTACTCTGCTCTTGCTCTCGCTTGCACTGCTGCTGCTGCTGTACGACCTCCGGCAGCTACAGGAGTTGCTGCTTTAGCACTCGCTCGCGGTGCTACTGCACGACTTGCTCTCTGCTAGTGTGTTCCCTGCTCGAGCGTCTGCTGATTTTGATCACTGCTTCTCTGCTACTAGTGCTCGAACGCCCTAAACATCTATTGCAATGCTCTGTTACTAGTTCAATCAGTTTCGACAGTAAAATTCAGTTTCGACTGTGAAGTTCATTTTCTTCAGTTAAGTTCAGAGTGAACAGTACTTACAGCATCTGTCGGAGCGGCCGTGGCGTGGCTGATGCGTTTTACATCTAGAACTTTTTGGTGATGTATATTACATCATCTATTGCAGATGATATTAGGGTCCCACTTCAGATTAAAGTTGTCTGTCTTGTCATGCTTCAGCCTTGTCGCCGTACACCTTAGCGGAGCTGCTCCAGCAACGGAACCGTCCATCACAATGGAGCAGTACCCTCGGCGCCGTTTCCAGAGGCCTCGGATCTTCTTCCCCGCCTCCGACAGTCACACCAGCATCATCACCATCCTCCACGTCCAACCCAATGATGCTGAGGTCCACAAGGCTATGCCAAAGAGGTTGTACACTCGTCGCATCACTTTGTTTCTCCATTCCTCTGTTTTTCCAATTCATGTGAGCCAAACACCTAGGTTGACTGGAATCCTATGTTTCCAAATGCTCTATTTTGCACGTGCATTCCTATCCTATTCCTGTGTTTTTCCTGTCCCTGCGTTTATAGAATCCTCCAATTCTAAGGATCCCTTACAGATTTACTTCATTTTCAGATTGGCGTCAAAGAAAACTCTGTGTGTTATGTCCTGCTCCTGCCGTGCCGTCATCCACCCCACCTGAGGTGCACCATCGACAGAAGCGTTCACTGCAGCAGAGATCCCCCTGCAGACTTTCTTTCACCGCCTCAGATCATCTTCCCCGTTGCCGGCAGCCACACGAACTGCATTACCATCATCGACTGACCAGATGAACCGGAGGACTAGACAGTTCCGGAAGAGAGGCCGCAGTCTTTCGTGTTTGCTTACGTTATACATCGGTTATTATTACCTGCTACTTTATCATTCAATCTTGAGTTTTGAATTGCCCATGGGTCTCATATCGAGCCAACAACGAATAGTATCTGTCTACTATCTGGTTCATCTGGGGTCTTCTATGTGGTTCATGTTGGGTGGGCAACAAACAATAGATGATCCATTGTCTATCTTTTTAAACTGAAGCTATAATCTACCTTCTATCGTTAGTTTTGGATCCATCCACTCGTTTGCTACCATTAGTCTTGATTTTTGCATGCACCCCTTAGGCCTTACAAAATCTAACTATTTTTTTATTATGCATGTCAGATATTGTACACAATCGTACTGAACATGTAGAGAAAAAGAGAAGACCGTTGCATGCGAATATAATGTCATGTAGACACTGCTCCATGGTGGGCGAAGTGCCCCCCCTCTCCTGCATTTCCAGATTGTATTCCAAAGGAAGATAACTGTTCAAATGGAGATTCAGAAGGAGCCGACCATGCCTGTTTACCACCTGAGGTGTTTTCTCTAACCTGGCATGCTGATGTTGGTCATATCATGCATATGGCGCCTTGCATTGCTTACATTATACATCTTATATGTCATCGGCTTAGTTTAGATTTGCTTTGTGTGAATGCCACCTGTTTGGTTTCTATATCATACTCCCACCATTCCTGAATATTTGTCTTTTTAGAGATTTCAACAAGTGACTACATACGGAACAAAATGAGTGAATCTACACTCTAAAATATGTCTATATACATCTGTATGTGGTAGTCCATTTGAAATCTCTAAAAAGACAAATATTTAGGAACGGAGGGAGTATATGGGAATTATGCAATGCCATCTCCTTTAGCCAGGCATCATATACGTCAATCATGCAATGCCATCCTGTTTAGCCAGTCATCGTATATGTGAATTGTATCGTGCCATATTTTTTCCATAATGTGTTCCATTTGTCAGCAATGTTTATACATTCATCTACTCTTCCTATGCATCAGCCATTTGAGTCGGTCATGGGAAAATCTGGAGTGAAAACAAGGTCTTCTGAGCAGTCAGTGCTACCTGTCGATGCAGATTTTTTGCTGGTTACAGATAGCTCCTCAGAGGAGGATTCAGAGAGAGATGACCAGTCGTATCCCCCCCCCCCTGAGGTGTATGCTCTAACTTGGCTGGGTTATATTGCTCATATCATGCATATGGTGTCTTGCATTGCCATGCCGTCTGCTTAGATTAGACATGCTTTGTGTGAATGCCTCCTGTTTGCTTTCTATATCAGATATGTGAATTATGCAATGCCATGTTTTTCAGCCAGTTATCATATATGTGAATTATGCACCGCCATGGAGCCAGGCATCATATATGTGAATTGTCTCATGCCATCTTTTTTTTTCATTACGTATTCCATTTGTCGACAATCTGTGTATACTGAACTACTCTTCATGTGTATCAGCCATTTGAGCCGGTTATGAAAAAATCTGGAGTGAAAACAAGGTCTTCAGAGCAGGCAATGGTACCTGTTGAAACATATATCTCGATGGTTACAGGGAGCTCCTCAGAGGAGGATTCAGAGACAGATGACCAGTCCTATATCCCACCTGAGGTGTATGCTCTAAGTTGCAATGTTTATATTTCTCATATGATGCATATGGTGTCTTGCATTGCTTAGTTTAGGCATCATATGCACAATATTGAATTCTATCTGCTTAGTTTAGAGATCATACATGCGAGTGCCAGCTGCTTAGTATATGAATCAATTATGTCAATTATATCATGCCATCCTGTATACTTAGACAACATGTATGTGAATTATTTCATCCCAACCTATTTTAGAAAGACATCATATAGTTTTGTCATGTCATCCTGTTTAGGTACTCATCATATGTTGAATTATGCCATTATATCCTGTTAAGTTATCCATCATATATCTGAAACTGTGTCATGCTATCCTGTTTAGTTAGGCATCATATATGTGAAATTGTGTCATGCTGTCCTGTTTGGTTAGACAACATATATGTGAATTACCACATCTGTCTATCATACAATGTCTGTACGTTCAATTTCTTTTCTTGTTTATCAGCCATTTGAATTGGAGGGGATGATGGCAGTATCTAAGGGAGCAAAAACCCATTCTTCACAAAAGACAGTGCTACCCGTCGATGCAGATAGAACCATGGTTGTACTGGCCCACAAACTAGCCCCACCACACATAATTGAGACTCTTCCAGATTGCACACTTACACCGTTGGGCAGAGAACCAGCTACAACCCATCTAACCGCAACCCCAGCGGATAGTAACCCACTTATAGTTGACAAAGCACCATGTCCACCACAGAGTACCCCCACACGAGCAGTTTGTAAAGCTACTGCAGTGCCCAAAGCACGAAGACCACCACAGCTAACCCAAACTCCACGTTTAAAGTAGAAGAGCAACTGTTCTCAGGTCAGATTCTGTAGCTATGGTCCATACTCCTTTGCTGTTGCATCACTGTATTTACTCATACCAACTACTTTCGAATTTGAAGGATCCAACTGAAACTCCAATGGTGCAACAGGTGTGTTTTAAACCTATTTCTTTAACTGGATTGCTTTTCTAACTTCTTGCTCTATGTTGATTTCAGTTTAAGTTGTATAAACAGTTATGTTCTCATGTGATGCACATTACAAGTGCTGCCAATGTTGTGTAGTTTCTTACACTTATATTCTGTCTATGCTGCCGTGTCTTAAAAATATATGAGTTGAATTGTGTCTCTATCTTGATTAGGGAACATAAACTAGAATGATATGGACAATACAATGACCATAGTACATAGATATATGTTTGTTTCATGCTGTTATCCTGTCCACCTAACTACTGAACCGGTTTACCAAAATGAGTTTGGTATACTACAAGCTAAACCTGTGATGTGTCTGCTTGTTTCTCTTGTAGTATGCAAACAGAATATTGGAGAAGAGCACCCCACTACGCAATGGTAGAGAAAGTAATGCAGATAAGGTTCAAGATAGTGAGACAACCCTGTTGGTCTCCAAGAAAGGTGATAAAAACGATCTTGCAGACAGTGAGAAAACCCCATAGTCCTGCGTTGATGTAGTGTTCAAGTTACTGGCCAGTATCGCTGGCACAAGCTCTTCGAACTCGCTGCCTGAATCACTTAGGCTTCTTCAGTCTCAGCTACAAGCTGAAAGGCATCAGTCATCTGTGCTGCGGCAAGAAGCCGAAGGACTGAGGAAGTCCCTGCAGAATTCAGATGCGTACTTTCTTGTGCAACAGCAAGCGCTGGAGGATTTAAGCGCCAAACAAGAGAAAGTTAATAAGCTTGCTAAGAATCTTGCCAGCATTATGGGTACCTAGGATATTGTTTCTTGAACTCTTCTGAAGTGGTTTCGGTTCTGGACTTGTTTTGCTGCGGCGTTTATATGCTGTTGTGTTCCCTATATTTGCACTGGTGGTGAACTTTGATGCCCAGTGGATGTAATATGTGTAATAGCCGTGATAGCCTAGCATAAGTTGCTTGCTTATTTATTTCCTTGTTGTCTTGTTTATTTGTTTGCTTGTAGTCAGTGTAGTTCTTTTTTCGCGGTTTGCTAGTGGCTGCAATAACCTATTTTTTAAAACTAGGCCACAATAACCATGGGCTAATATTTACTGTAGTGACACTGGGCCTCCTACGGGCCATAGAAACAGTGGGCCTTATACGGGCCATAGAAACAGTAGGCCTTCTACGGGCCATAGAAACATTGGGCCTTCTACAGGCCATAGAAACAATGGGCCTTCTACGAGTCCTATCATCAATGGACCTTATACGGGCCGTATGATCGATTGGCCAAATATGGGCCAATAACAGGCCGCATTATTTTTTTTGACTATAAACAGTAGGGTAAAACCCCACTGCAATTTTTATTAATAATAAAGCAGAGTAACAGAAAGGTCTGAAGGCTTGAGGTAAGCCCATGGAGCAAAAAAGACTAAATCCTAAAACCTAGAGAGCAAAAGAAGAAGAAAGAAAGGAAAATAAAGGAAAAAAGCAGACAACCTACTAGCCTAAGAACAAAGTAATTACAACAGGCTTTCAAGCCAAACTGAAAATTGTCTCTCATGCTTCTTCCTCATTCTAAATTTTAGAAGCTTCAGTTCCTCCAGAAATATGAACTTCCACCCTTGGAATGAGGGTGCAATGTTTTCAAAAATCTTGTTGTTTCTGGTGATCCATATGGCCCATGCTCCAAGAATGATTATCACCATGTAAAATGGATATCTTAGTTTGTCTTTAAGGTCTTGGAACGCTTCTAACACAGATAGGTTTGGAGTTCTTGTTGGACAAATGAAATCCCAGCATTGTTGAACAAATTGACAGCCCCAAAAGAGATGATGAAGTGTTTCTTCTTGTTGACAACCTCCAACAGCATAGTTATATTCCTCCAACACAAATTTTTTTTCTTCTAAGTAAATTTCTTGTGTTGACTCTATCATGGAGAAGTTGCCAGAAGAAAACTTTATGCTTTGGCTGGCATGAACTCTGCCAGATCCAGTTGAAGTGTGGGGGTGTCTCTTTGTGACCAATTAAGACTTTATAAGCTTTGATGGACGAATAGTGTTCAGTCCCCAAAATGTAACTCCATGTGTCTAAAGAGTCTAGATGCCCAGACTGTCTCATGGCTATGCAAATGTCTTCCATTTGTAAGAATTCCTCATAGGCCTCTGTTGTCAAAGGGAGGAAGAATAGGCCCTGTAGGTACTCAGTCTGCAATACTTGTTGAATATTCAGCTAGGGGTTTCTGACAAAAGAGAACAAGTGAGGAAATTGGTGTTTAAGAATTTCTTGGCTCCATAGATCATCCCAAAAGAAAGCACTGACACCATCTCCCACATTACATCTAGCAATAGCTTTGTACTGATCAATGAGGGCTAAGTTGGGCTTCCACTAGAATGAGCCAATCATGTTGTCCCCTGGCAATTTGCCATCACTATAGTATGTTTCCCAAATCAGGTTGACCCAAGGAATATCATGTCTCTTGAAGAATTTGTGAAGGTTTTTCATGAGCAGGGTTTTATTATGTGTACAGATGTCTAGAAATCCTAATCCTCCCTGGTCTTTTGGTCTACATACTGTGGTCCATGCAACCAATGCAGGTCTTTTGTCTTCCATATCAGGGCCTCTCCAAAGACAGTGTCTCAAATACTTGATGATCTGTTTTTTTATTGTAACAGGTATGTCCAGACAGCACATGAAGAAAACTGATAAAGATGTCATTACCGACTTGACCAATAGTAATTTTCCAGCTTGGGTCATGAAGATAGAGATACCAGCCAATCTTTTTGCAATCCTGTTAACTAGGGGGAGGCATTGCTCAACACTTGGTTTGTATATTCCCAAGGGCATACCAAGGTAAGTAAAGGGGAATTGTCCTCTAGCACATTGCAAGGTGTTCGTATAAATTTCTACCCTGTCTTCAGCAACATTCAAGGGTACCATGATGGACTTCCCATAATTAACCTTTAGCCCAGTTGATGTGGCAAAAGTATTCAGAAGTGCTTTTAAGCAGAACAACCGCCTAGCATCAGCTTGCATAACCACTAGGGTGTCATCTGCATATTGCACAATTGGGAAGTGAGGGCATGAGTTTACTTGCAGTGGAGCAGTGATCAGGTTTAATCTCATGGCTTTATTGAGAATGGATTGCAGCAAATCAGCAGCCAGCATAAATATTAAAGGAAAGTAAGGGTCTCCTTGCCTTACTCCCCTCCTTATGTAAATTCTTTTCCCAGGAACTCCATTGAGAAGTACAGAAGATGATGCAGTTGTGAACAGAGCTTCCATCCAGGAAATCCATTTCTCTCCAAATCCTTTAGCTCTAAAAATATCAATGATTGCAGTATGCTCAATTGTATCAAAAGCCTTCTCAAAGTCCAGTTTAATTACTAAGATTTCCTCCTTAGATTTATGACACTGGTGAATGTATTCATATGCCCAACCTAGGCAATCCTGGATCACTCTATCCTTGAGGAAGCCATATTGATTAATGTGCACCAGATGCAGAATAACTCTTTGCAATCTATTGGCCAACAGTCTTGTAATGATTTTTAGAACACCATTCAGCAAAGAAATTGGTCTGAACTCATTTGGAGAAAGTGTCACCTCTTTTTTGGCACTAGAGTGATGAAAGAGGAATTAATGCTCTCAAGATTTACATTCCTAGCATGAAATGCCAATATAAGCTCAAAGACATCAGTCTTAATAATATCCCAACAACTTTTAATAAACTCATTATTGAATCCATCTGGCCCTGGTGATTTATCTGTAGGGAGGTTTTTGACCACTTCTTCAATTTTTGCTTGAGTAAAAGGCTTTTCTAGATCAATGAAGATTTGTGGGTCCACTATGTTTTCATAAAGATCATTGAGGTCAAAGTGCATTGAGTGTCCATTAGATTGCCCCAGTCTATTTTTAAAAGCCTCCCATAGGATTGCAGCCTTTCCATCATGATGTGTTACTTCAACTTGATCTTTGTTCACCAGCATAGCAATCTTATTGTGTCTATGATTAATAGAGGCTTTAGTGTGGAAGAATTTTGTGTTTTCATCTCCAAACTTTACTCCTTTAATTTTTCCTCTCTATTTCCAATAAATCTTCTGATCATTGAGCACAGTTAATAAATACTCCTTGAGCAAGGTTTTGCAATTATGTTCAAATAGAGTAAGGTTCCTGAATTCCTCAATCATATCCCAGAGAAATATACAGTCATTCAGTTCTGCAATTTGCTTCTTATGACAGGCAAGGTTTTTGGCCCACAGCTTTAGTGCTCTTCTAACATTCTTGAATTTTGCAGTAATCTTTTTAGCACAATCTGAATGACCTACTGGAATAGCCCAAGCAGTCTGAACCACCTGTTTAAAAGAGTTGTGGTTAAGCCAATAGTTTTCAAATTTGAACACTCTAGACTTTGGGATATTTGTGCCAACTTTTATCATGCAAGGGAGGTGATCAGAAATTGGTTTAGCCATGGGAAGAGCCAAAATATCTGGATAACTAGTCATCCAGGCTGCAGATGTGAAAAACCAATCAAATTTTCCAGTAGTGGGTTGTCCTGCATGTTGCTCCAACTAAACTGCCTGCCTTTTAGAGGTAGTTCAATCAGGCCAAGTTCACTTATTGCTTCATTAAACATTAACATTTCATTTACATCCCCTCCAGGTCTGTTTCTGTCTTCAGGAGTTCTGATAAAATTAAAATCCCCCATGATAATCCAATCTATGTCATTGGGCACTTGAATATTACCAAACCAGTCAATGAACTCAAGTTTATCCTCATGATTGCAAGGACCATAGATGTTTGTGAGGATCCAGCTTTTGGAGGATGTCCTGCAGGTAAACTGAATAGATAATGAGAATTTGTTTTGAAACATTAGCTCCCCAGAGAACAGAGCTCCATTCCAAGCAGTGAGTATGCCACCTGATGCCCCAATGGAAGGTAAGTATTCAAATTTAGTAAACCTATGAGGACATACTTTATGGATATAAGCCAGATCAAAGTTTTCTCTCTTAGTTTCCTGTAAACACACAATCCCAGCAGCACTTTCTTCCACTTTTTGCCTGATAGCCAACCACTTATCTGAGGAATTAATGCCCCTCACATTCCAGTTTAAGATATTCCATGTTCTATTGTTATTCATTAACAGTCAATTGGATGTTACTGTGATCAACAGGGCCCACCCCCTGATGATAATCCCAGGCCACAAAGATATTGGGATCCACAAAAGAACAAAACACTGAAAGCATGGGGAAACATTGCAGCAGGATACAGAACCAAATGACCAGTTAAACCAAAACAACCAGAAATGAGGTCCATATGCTTC
The DNA here is from genome assembly GCF_018294505.1 of Triticum aestivum. NCBI lineage: Eukaryota > Viridiplantae > Streptophyta > Magnoliopsida > Poales > Poaceae > Triticum > Triticum aestivum. The sequence continues at coordinate 231,969,585 of NC_057813.1, read as the reverse complement.
CATAGCATCAGATAGAGTAGTAGTCTCTTCCACAATGAGATACCAGAGCTGACACAGCAGCAAAGTGCAGGTAACATACAAAAGTTGCCTACCAGGGCAAACAAGCATTGTGCAGTAGTTGCAAACATTAGAGTTGACTGCATATGTATGAAAAGTAATTCCCAAAAGAGAAATGCAGTCCATCCCGCTATCTATCAAAGGTTGATGTTGTTGACACATCATCACACAGGCTTGGGTTTGATTGCTTCTGCTGTGGCCTTGGACACCTTAGCCACCTCTTCCTGCCCCTTCTTCTTAGGCTTCTTAGTCAACTTCTCCTGTATCTCTTCCTCAGCAACCTTGCAGAAAGATTTAGACAGGTTTTTAACCACTGAATTGTGAATAATTGGAGGTATGGCATTACATGGTAGACAAGACTGAGTATCACAATATTTCCTTCTATATCCATTGTTATCCTTTTTAATCCTGTCACTTCTTCTTACTTCAGTTTCCACCATAGGTTCTTTCTCCCTCCTTTTCCTTGAGATGGCCTCTCCAAGAGGCAGGACTTTATTTGGAGACACCTGCTGAAGAGGACTACTAGCCCCAGTGGAAGAATGAGCAGCAGGGCTAATACCTTCATTTTCTTGGCCTAGTCCCAGGATGAAATCCTTACATGCAGGTGCCTGAGAAGTTGTACATTCATCAGGTATATGAAAAAGCAGAGTTTCTTCTTGCTCACAATTAGCAGTCAACAATTTCTAGATATCAGACTTAAGCAGATGCATAATCCAACCAAACTTGTCAGGTGTCAACAGCAGATGAATTATGAAGTTAAACCAACTTACTGGAATTTCTATTTTGAAAGTTGGGGTAGCTCCTTGGGTTGCTGGTGCAAAGTGCTCTATCCATAAATCTAGCCCTTCTTCAGAGATTAAATGTGAACCATCAATGATTTGCAAAGCATGATCTTGGGCCAAAGTATGTAATGCAAGCAAGGAAGGAGAGCCAGGCAAAGAGAAGGACCCATAGTTACCTTTAGGATTTGTATCAGATGAGGAACCACTGTGAGGGATTGGAACATCAGCCTTGCCCTTGATATCTGGGATATGAACTTGACTTGAAGGGATAGAATCTGCCACAATTGCATTGCCAGCAACTTCCAGGGGCACTGCACAATTAACAGTAGTAGGAACTTCCTTCAAATTCTCAGGCTGCTTATCTAGGTGCACAATGGGCAAAGAGGTGTCAGTAGCTTCAACATCTCTGACAGAAGAGGACATGCCTGGAGTGGGAACTGAGTGCAAAGATTGTTGAGCTACAGCACCCTCTGGCTACAGATTTTGCTGTTCCACAGCAACCACATTCAGTGTCAGTTTAGTATGCTCCATGATCACATTCTATGGCTGAACATCATTAGGCTGCAAATCATGTAAATCCTCCTCTTCTTCGACTGCATTATAAGCCAAGGCAATGTTAAGAAGCCCTTGACCAATAGGATGGACCTGAGCACCTTTGTTGACCTCCTCACTGGCAGAGTGGGTCAAGGAGAGCAAACCATCAGATAGAGAAACTGTAGTAGTAATGCTACTGTTAGGAGCCCCTTCTTCTACCAAAGCTGGAATTTCAATTTGGGGCTATTGAGGAAGGACAGGAGCTAGTTGTGGGAAAGCCCAGTGATCCTCTTGCTCTGCTTGTTCCTCCCAATCATCCCAGACTTCATTAGGAGCTTGAATATTATGATTAGGCAAAGGTTGAAAACCTGGAAAATCATTGGCATGCTGGGGTACAGGGTGTGGGTCTGCACCCTCAGGTGGAAAAGGGTCCTCATCTGCAGGCCCACCCCCCAACATTTCTTCAAGAAGTACCTCAACAGAGCAGGTCCAGGATTCCTCTTCAAATAGTTCTCCTTCAGACCATCTTATACTTTTAGGGATGTCAGCAAGCTGTGTGACTCTAGCCTTGACCAAGATCTTACCCTTCAGAGCATCTTCTTTCTCCCAACTAATGATCTTACCCCACTTTGATATCGCAGAAGCAATATCTTCAGTGTTACAGAAATCAAAGGGGACCCCCACAAACAGCAACCAATAAGTTCTGTTGAAATGAACCCTACGCCAATTCCTTCCTTGATTGTGCTTTGTAAAAGAAAGAAAAACATCGCCAAAAGCATGCGGGCCCTGCTGAATGATCCTATCTCTGTCCCTGACATGCGTGAACCTAACATAAGCTTCTCCAAAAGGACATGGCTGAATTTCTCTAAAGCCTACTTGCTCAACTCCCCGAAGAAACTCTTCAAGAACCTCACGCACATTTGGGAAAAAAACCTCATATGGATGCGGGTGGATACTAGCAATCGCCTAGTCTTCATGCTGTCTCGGACGATGAGGAACAATCACTCGAGAAACCCCATTGCACCCTTCAATCACCTGAATCTGAAAGCCATGAGGAACGAAAGGTTGAGGGTCGATGGGGATATTGGCCATCGACAACGACTCCGGCGAGGTGGTAACCAGAGTCCTGTCTGACAGCAATGGCAGCGGGAACAAGCTTGTCGAGGCAGAAGCAGAGTTGGTAGCAGAGAAGGAAAGTGAAGTGGAAGGCGAGGAGGCAAGCGACGGTCTCGGCTGGAAGTTTGGGAATAAATCCTTGACCAACTCCATAAATGAAGGAACCTGCCTAGTCTGTGCCGCCGGCCCAATACAATGAAACCAAGATTCCACTGCACCTTCGGCCCAAGCCTCAGCTGGTGGGCTTGGGAAAGAATCAAAAGGAATAAACGGCCAAAGCCCAGGAAGGTTTGGAGCAGTGCAGAAGTGGGCCATGTGACCGTTGGCCCTGCATGCATGGCAAACCACGTGATTACGTGCAAAAGAACGTTGCATGACATGGCGCTCCATCTGAGGCCTGTCTTGACCAGGATTAGCGTGCATTGAATTGTTGTTAAGACCTTGATTAGAGCCCTCTTGAATGGGTCCCGATTATCTCTCGAAAACCAATCTACCGTCCCTGACCACCGCAGAATAGCTCCGGAGATCACCGGAGTGAGGAACAATTGCCTTGCCGGACCTACCCACTAAAGTCCATTCTTTGTCAAGCTCGGCATAATATAGGGCTTCTTCCCGTTGCCAATTCGGGCCCCCGAAGTTCCAAAGATTGAAAACCACTTCAAAATCCTTCTCAACAATATTACCAACATTGTAGATTTCAAAACCAACAGCTTTTGAAGCTACCGAGAACTTGAAAGACCGATCCTTCAAGAAATGAACACGGAAACCTTGGGCATAACCCCCAAACATGGCAAGAAGAGAGACACTAACCATGTGCACATTGAGCCTGAAGGAAGCACGGCTAAATGAAACCACCATGGTGAATTCCTTTTGACGAAAACCCGGGGAGAAGACCACCGGGTGCCCAAACTTGGCCTTCATATCCGCTTGAAACTTCTTCGCATGATCAAAGTTTAGGGCAAAAGGCACCATCTTGAGTGGCTACCAAGGCTGGAGTGGCCACTGGTTGTCAACAGGCCGCATTATGGTCATAAATGGGCTAGAGTTGGAATCGTCTGTTCATGGGCCAACCATAATGGGCCATCGTTAATAGGATGTATTTGATGACGCTATGAAAATGGCCCAATGTATTAACGGACCACAAACGGGCCGACTGTAACCACGGGCTGAATTTGGCCCACAAGCAGAAAATTACAGTAACGGGTCGTAAGTAAACGAATGCTCGAAATGAGCCCAAGAATAAATGGGCTCTGAGAAGGCCGAAAGATAACATGGGCTGGAAACGGCCCAAATGAATAACGGGCCATTAATGGGTATAAAGTGATACACTGTTCATTACGGGCCAGTTTCACCACGTGTCGTTAATGGGTCTAAAGTAATACACTGTTCATTGCGGGCCAGTTTCACCACGGGCCGTTAATAGGCCAAGAGTTACATAGGGCCTCATATGGGCCGAAAGACGTCATGGGCCATACATGGGCCAGAAGTGAAAACGGGCTGGAATCATATTGGATGGCCCAGATGACGCTACTGGGCCTAATTCGGGTAGGGCGTAACAGGCCTTGGGTTAGCGGGCTGTAAATGGGCTATATGCGAACATGCCGTTAACATGCTTTCCATGGGCCGGCCCGTCACCTTTTGACCAAGTCAAACGGGCCGGCCTTTTCACAGGAATGGGCCTCTGTTGGGCCAGGCCACGTGTCGACGTATCATAGGCGCCTTCTGTCCAATGAGTGGATGACATCTGTCCCAACAATGAGAAGACACGTGTTTCCTCCAGCCAATGACGATTTTACACGTGGAAAATCCCCATTGGTCGGGGCTGTTAACGGGTTATCGGATCCAAAACTTGACCCGATAGCTTAACGGTGTTCCGTTACGGTGGATGCCACGTGTCGGTCACCCTTGACGAAAGCACTTCTGTGACGCGCGATTTATCGACATGGAAGTGGACACGTCCGTGATGATAATTTTGGTAATGTCATGGAACACTTCTACAACAACACATGTATGACTATCTTGATTCTGTCATAAATTTGTCATGGATGTACATGCATGACAAAAACACGACCTACTGTGACAAACACGTATCATCACAGAAGTGTATTTTTTTGTAGTGAAATAGCAGAACCTGGTCTCATCTTCACTGCGATCTTCCACCCCGACGTCGTTCCAATTGTTCATCCATGTTAGTTTTGTATCTGGTTCTTGCTTGTTGCCTCGATTACTTCTTAATCCACCTATTCTGTCTAACTAATCACAATTTAACTTTAGAAGTAGCAATGAATCTCTCACGAAGATGCTACTTCTAACTAATATTTTCTTATAATTGGTGGCACGTGTAGGTTTTTTCGGAGTTAAGCAGGCTGCTCGTTTGTTATTCTGTAATAACTCGGCTGTTACTGATGGCACTGAAGTTGACTGGGATGACATCCACAAGTTCCTACACTTTATTGATCGTCTTGAGGTCCTTGTGGGGCGTTTCAATGGTGGAAGGCCACGTGGGATATGTGTGCCACTGCTGCACTTGTTGAACAGGTCCAACTGGTCGAGAAACTTATGGTACGAGCTGTTTTCTATTATATATGTTGTTCTTAAACTATTGCTTATACACAGTTTTACAGTCGTGATCTTCTTGAAACAGAAACTGCCCAGTTCTATTGTTCCTATATAGATGCCTGACCATGGTCGGGTCAGACTTGCGCTTGATCACAACATGATGTTTATGTCGACCTACTCCATTCCCCTTGGAGGTGAAAAGATACTTATTCATGGGTTGTCTCAAATAATGAAGGCCGTCCATCTTCGAGAATAGGACATAAGATTATGTTCATGCTTTTCCATGGCTCTAAAGTGAATATCCTGTTTATTTACCACATTGCGAGATGAAGCCACTTTTAGAAGGTTGTGGATGCGCGGGGTGGCGCCTAGGCCATGTCCTGGGGCTTGGTGGACTCACCCTTGGTTAACCGTAGGCAAAGTAGCACTGTTCGAGGAGTGCTTTGTAAGTACTCATACTGATTTCAGCTTTGGTTGTTAAGTGCCCCTGCTGGTTTCAGTTAAGCTTGTTAAGTACTCCTGCTGCTTTTACAGTCTGTCGTGTTTCTTCAGTCCTGTCTTCCTCCAGCCGCCAAAACCAAACCAGCGCCGGTGGGGCCGCCTGCTTCCGCCTCCCACGGCTGGCTGCACCTCAGCGCACGCATCGCCGCCCCACCGTCTCCTAAATCGTTAACGCCGATGTCCTCCGTGCGCTTTGGTGCGCTCGCCACGGCGCCGCCCTCTCGCGTTGTCAACATGGTCAACAGACAACAGGAATCGGCAGAAGTACGTGGAGAGGATGACAGTAGGGGCCCACCATGTCAGCGTATGGAAAAATAAAATGCTTTCTCCTAGTGTTTTCCTGACATCTGGGACCCACGACATTGTGAGCGTATATAGTCAATAGACAAGAGAACAACACAAGATCGGTTGACACCTAGGACGTAGCTGCTCGAGCAATATTTTTTTTGTTATTGTTGAGACGGAGCATGGTTTGAACCGGGCTATGGCCCGTCTAACCCAGGCTTATATTTTATTTTCACCATGTGACCAGCCTAGCTATTTTTCCTTTGTGAAAATGAGCCCAGTTTATTTTTTCTGAAGAATACCCAATCCAGGCTTACTTATTTTTCTACGCCCTAATGGGCTGCAACTCTTTCAAGACGCCTGCAAATCTTGAAAGTAATATGAAATGAGTTGTAAATATAAAAATAGATGACAAATTGGCAATTACTTTATAATTTCTGAATTTTTTCACATTTTCAGATTCCTATTTCACTGGGCATTAACCTAATTTAAATATATCTTCAAAGTACTTTAAATCTGGTCGACATTTTGGTATTAAAAATAGTTTGGAACCCACAGAAATATGCGAAATTGGCCCTGGCCAACAAAAAAAACGATTGCAATAAATTGCATAAGAAGTTGCCATGAGCTATATATAAATTATTAAAAAAAGAGGGAGTCGTCTGACTTGTGGGCCTGTTTAGTTGACGCATATGCAAGATTTTTTAGTTATTATATACGTCAACAAACGATTCTAGCAGACGTAACCGTTGGATGTCAATCCAACTGCCGTCGTGTTTCTTCAATCTCTGATCTTCTTGCTCCAGCCGCCAAAGCAGCGCCGGCGGGACCACCTGCTCCCACCTCCCGTGGCCGGCTGTGCTGTCGCGCAGGCCTCAGCGCCCCCTACTACTCCCACCGCTGGCCAGGGCATCCCTCTACTCATCCACACCCCCTGTTATTCTACGACGACGACAGCCTCACACCACAGCCAAATCGGTGAACCCTCGTACTCCTCTCTGCACGGGTTTCCACCGTCGCGTCTTCCCCAGCTCCGCGTCGTCCCCTTCCTAGGCCTCACCATCGTCCACTGCCGTGGTGCTCTCGGTGCGGCGTGGTCAATGTGGTCAACGATTGACTTCCATCGGAAGAGTACTGTACATGGAGAGGCTAACAGCTGGGTCTACGGCAGCCGCGAGGAAGTGCCTCCTTATTACGCAGAAAATAATTATTCCTCCACCTGACAGCAGGGACCCACCGGGCGGGCCACCAATATTTCGTGAAAAAATGTTTCCCCCCTGACTACTGGGACCCACCGGATGGGCCACCGTATTTCGCGAAAAAAACGTTCCCCCCGCTGTCAGCTCGGACCCACCAGAAGTGCCTCCTTATTATGCACAAAAAAATCAATACCCCCTACTAGCTGGTACCCGCCTTGGTGGGAGGCTAACTTGTGTGCCTACTAAGTTGACTAGGATGGAGGCCTTTGTCAACTTTAGTCAATATATAAACGATTCTAGCTCTAGTGACCATACGATGTCCATCCAATGGCCGTAGTGCTTCTTCAACCTCTAGTCTTCTTGCTCCAGCCGCCCAAAGCAGCGCCGGTCGTGCCGCATGCTCCTGCCTCCCGTGGCCGGCTGTGATGCTGTGGAGGCCTCACCGCCCCCTACTACTCCCACCGCTGGCAGGCCATCCTTCTACTCACCCACACCCCCTGTTATTCTGCGGCGACGGCAGCCTCACACCGTAGCCGAACGAGTGAACCCTCATACTCCTCTACGCGTGGGCATCCACTGCCACGTCTTCCCCAGCTCTACGTCGTCTCCTTCCTAGGCCTCGCTGTCGTCCACCGCCCTAGTGCTCTCGGCGCGGTGTGGTCGACGTGGTCAAGGAACGACTTCCATCGGACATGGACTGTACGTGGAGAGGCTGAGAGCTGGGTCCACGGCCGCAGCAAGGAAGTGCCTCCTTATTACGCTGAAAATAATGATTCCTCCACCTGACAGCAGGGACTCACCAGACAGGCCACCGTATTTTGAGAAAAAAATGTTTCCCTCCTGACTGTTGGGACCCACCAGCTACATCTTCGCACGCAAGGAAGTGCGTTCGAAAAAAACGATTCGCCCCCTGACTGTTGGGACCCACCAGCTACATCTTTGCATGCAAGGAAGTGCGTCTGGGCAAAAAAGAAAAAACAATTCGCCCCCCCTGACTGATGGGACCCACGATCTACATCTTTGCACGCAAGGAAGTGCCTGGAAGTCGGGACCCACCTGGTCGAAGCATACGTACCATTGTCATTCTGGTCGCGAACGTGTACGTACATACTGGTGGATGTAGAGGCGCGCACGTGTCGTTGTAGAGGCTCGCACGTAGCATGTACACGTACGAACAGCGGCCAGTGTGCAAGAAAGAAAATACGGCCACGTACGTACATACGGGCGGGGTCTCGAGCGCCTACTCGCGCATACGTACGGCCAGGGCTCGTGTACATGGCTGGGTTGGAATGGAGAAACAACGTCGTCGTCGTGTTTATGGGGAGCCAACCGGCTGGGTCAGAACAGAATGCATCATCGTGTTCATTGGGAGGGCTTGGACGAAACAGGTGATGGAAACGAGGCATGCCGTACAGCAGAACGGAGGAAACGGCCTTGTGTTCGACCGGCCACGTTCGAAACGGGATCCTGTTCATCGGAAGGGGTCTGATGTACTGCAAAATGGAGGAAACGGACCTCCTGCGGTCGAAACGGGGGTCCTGTTGATCGGGAGGGGTGTGGCGTACCGTAAAACGGATGAAACAGACTTGCGTTGGAGCGCTACGATCGAAACGGGGGTCCTGTTCATCGGGAGGGGTGTGGTGTAACATCCCAAATTCTCAATTTGGAATGTTATACGTAGATCATTATTGCATATCATATTTTGTTGCATTATTGGCTCGATCCTAGAAATTCTACGCAACTCAAGGACCCACGGAGAGAGTTGGGAATTTCATTATTTTCATAATTGAGTTTTCTCAAATTTTGAAAATAGGATCATTTGATTTTATTTATTTTATCTTCAATTATTTCTACTATCAAAATTTCAGAGAGGGAACAAAATGACTTTCCCAAAATAAAGAAATAATGAAGATTTAATAAAAAAATCAAATAAGATTTTATTTTGGAGTTTTTCGCCTTTTTATTTGGATTTAGGAAAAATGCGTGTTTTTAAAAATTGCATTTAGGCCCCAAATAAATGTCCATCTTGTCCGGCTTGATTTTAGAAGCCGGGGGAAATTTATTTCGGGATTTTTGGAGTCCGTTTAGTATTTCTTTCGTTTGATTTTCTGCGCAAAATTATTTAAATAAAAAAAATAAAAAAACGCAAACCGCCTTACGGGCCGTACCCGAGCGGGACTCCGCCCAGGGGCAGCTTATATAAAGCCGCCGACCGAGCCCCCCAGCCCACCAGACCCTCCTGCCGGCCCACCCCCCCCAAACCCTAGCCGCCTCGAGCCCCGCGCCACCGCCGCCAGAGCCGCCGACTTTGCCGGAGCCGCCGCCGCCGCCTCGCCGACCCGCCGCCCGAGGTTCGCCGCGCCTCGTAATCTGCGCCGTTTTTTTAGAAAACAGATCGGTTTTCTTCGGTTTTGTCAGTTTATTTTTTTTGTTTCGGTTTATTTTATTAGATTGTTTTTTCCGGTTTCGGTTAAATAGCGAGCGTTCGCTCGTTCGTTCGTTTTAACGAACGTGTTCGTCAGATTAGATCTAGTTAACGAACATTCGTTTGTTAACCTGTTCGTCGTTTTTTCTTTTTCTCGGATTTAATCCGCGATGTTTCTGATCGCGATTTCTGATGCGATTTTCGTTTTAGTATAACTTTTCGCTCGTTTAATAGAATCAGGCGATTCAAGCGCCTGGAGTTTCGTCTCAAAACCCTCTTTCCGAATAACCAACCTAACAAGTTTTTGCTTCTGTAAAATTTGACTTAGATCCAGATTGGTAAAATGAAGCTAGTTTCTTTCGCCGTTTGACTTCCGTTGCTTCGTTTGATTTGATTCTTTTTGCAAAACGGAGTTCTTAAGTTGAACTTTCTGGTTAGATCTTTTATTCAAGTTTTACATGTGCATTAGATGAGTACTTATTGTATGCTTGTTTGTTTGTCTGTGATAGAATACCCAGAGTGCGCCGCCTGTTACTTCGAGTCTCTAGGTTTCGCGGATCATCAGCAAGGCAAGTAACACTTTGATCATACCTTTTCTACTACCCAGTTTCTATGCATTAGATCAATCCTCAAACATTGCATGACTAGGATCCAATTAATATGAGGGATGGGAAGTAGTTGAGGTAGTACCTATCACCTGTTTTATTATCAAACCCCTGGGAGTTACTTCCACGTTTGCTTATTATGCCATGCTATGCTAGTAGACGTGGATTGGGTGAGTGTATCCATGACAGATGTGAGTTTGTTAATTAATGGTTTATTTAGGTGGCAACTTAAACACATATCTGGGTGGATTGAGGCACCTGGTTCCCAGGACTTGCCTGTTTTTCTTTGGACCGCCACCCAGGCTCAAAGGGATCATAAGATAATTCATGCTGGAAACTTCCGTGTGCAGCCACATGCTACTATGGGCTCTAGCATAGTTGACCAAGTCGTGCGAACTCTTACAGTGGTAGACGAGCAGATGTAGGGGATGTAGGTTGGTACGGTCTACACGTTACGTAAGGTGCAAGTGCTTCTGAAAGATTATGTCTCGGTCATCCGTTTCTCAAACATAATGAAGTGCGAGAAATCAAACGGAGGAGATCAAGTCATGTGGGGAAAAGTGCGCAAACCTCTGCAGAGTGTAACAAACTAATCATGGTTAGCCATGGCCCCGGTTATGGACATCTTGAGTATCTAGTATTTGGATATCATGTGAATCTCATCATGTTACTCTAATTAATATTGTTGGGTTGTTAATGAGTACTTTTAATTGGGATTGAGAATGCTGTCAACCATTCTCAATGTTTAACAACCACCATGATAGTTAAATAAATTTATTCATTTGCAATAGGGAAAAATTGGCTTTATGAAAAACTATAACCATAGAGCTTTCCACCAGCCAAATATGCATGTAGTATAGCTTATTCCATCATATTTCTCTATGTGTTACATTGCCAGCATATTTCATGTGCTGACCCGTTTTCGGGCTGCAACGTTTCATGTTGCAGACTTTTCAGACGACGAGTAAGGTGCTTAGGTCGTGGTTCTATACTCAGTGATGCCGTTGGAGTTGATGGACTCACTTATTCTTCCAAGCCTTCCGCTGTTATCGTATTTAGATGGCCTTAAGCCATATTTATTTTAATAAGTTCTCTCTTGAGACATTTGATGTAATAAGTGTGTGATTGCTACTCTGTTATAAATCCTCCAAGTACTGTGTGGTGTCAGCATTACTGATCCAGGGATGACACCTTAGCACAGAGATCAGACTGTTTGAGGTCTGGTCGCTACAAAGATGGTATCAGAGCACACGCTGACTATAGGACACGACCACTAAGCTAAAGCCCTAGATCATTACTCTTTCTTCTCATTTCTGACTCCTCATCTTTTCTATTCTTTAGGATGGCGGATGCAAGGAACAAGTTCACACAACCGGATGAAGACTCACCTTTTGGATATCACTTGAAGGAAGTCACTGGATACCTGAACATAGGAGTACCAAGCTTCACCAGGACCTTCAATGCCACTTTACCCGAAGAGGAGCGTTGGAAGATTCAAGTCCACATTCCAGGGAGGACATTTGCACCAGTCACGGAGCCCATAGAGTCTTCCTTTGATGCACCAACATGGAGCCTAGGAAAGAGCATGGCAGCCCACATCGCCATGGGACGAATTGGAGAAGTTTACCACAACGATCTCAAGAATACTATCTACCAGATTTGTGGGCGCCGAGATGAGCATTGGGAGATGATCAACACCAGGAAGGACAAATCAATCGCAGCTTATATCCAAGAATTAGACCAACACATCCGACGCCAGGAGAATCAGATGTGCTCAGACATGGAGGATCTACAGAAGGCTATGACCAAGATCAAGGAGCTAGAAGAGGAACTCAAGGCTACACGTAAAGACTATATGGAAGAGATTGTCGCTCTAGTAAGACAGAACGGCGACCTTAAGGAGAAGATTGGAGTATTCATGGGAGGTTCAGCACCCAGAGGAGAAGATGACAAACCCACTTGTCCGGATAATTATATCATCATCGACGACACCGACTCGGATCCCGACGATAGTGATGATGACTATGTTGATGAAGCTGGAGCAGATACCATGGAATCTTCATCGGAGCAGTTTTTCTAGTTGACCACCATAACAGTAGTAGAATTTCCCCCATTTAAAATTAGTTTTAGTCCAAGCACTTTTGTAACGATAGTTAGACCGTTGTAAGCCCTTGTTTGAATTGATTGGAGTGATATTGTGTGCTTTTGTCTCATGTGCATATGGGTAGTATTATCTCACTAGACCTCATTCTATTCTTAACTCTTGTCTCTTCTATAAACCCTCAGATGCCTCCGAGACGCAACCCCGAATTTGTTTTCCCACTGGAGATCACTCAGTTGATTCAGCAGCAGAATGCCTTGATTCAAACATTGGTACAAAACCAAGGCAACAACAACAACAACCCACCACCACCACCACCTGTTGACAATTTGACTCATTTCTTAAGGCTGAATCCGCCGGTGTTTTCCAGTAGCACCGAGCCGATAGTAGCAGATGATTGGCTTCATAAGATAGGGAGGGAGTTGATCACTGCAGGATGTACAGATGGGGAAAAGGTGAAGTTTGCCTCACATCAGCTCGAAGGACCCGCAGCAGCATGGTGGGAGAATTTTACAGCCACTTACCCTATAGACACTGTCACATGGGATCAGTTTCAGCAAGCTTTCCGTACTGCCCATATTTCATCAGGAGCTATGGCCATGAAGAAGCGTGAGTTTCGCAACTTATGCCAAGGAGGACGGACAGTTGGCCAGTATGTGGATGACTTCAGTAAGTTAGCATGTTATGCCCCAGATGACGTTGCTACGGATGCAGCTAAGCAGGAGAAGTTTCTAGAAGGACTGAATGATGAGCTGAGCATGTAGTTGATGGTAGCCACCTTCAATAACTACCAGGAGTTAGTAGACCGTGCACTTATGATTGAAGGGAAGCAGCAGCAGATTGACAATAGCAAGAGGAAGTATGGACAGGGGAAGAACAATTCTGGAGCTCAGCAGAAACTACGCTTTACCCCGAAGTCAGGAGGGCAATTTCAGCATACTCACGGAGGAGGCAACTCGCACAATCATAATGGCACTAGGAATGGAAATGGGAATGGAGGAAGCAATGGACATAACCGCACCAACCCGTCAACACCGTCCAAGGTAGACCTGAGCCATATCACTTGTTATAAGTGCCGTAAGACTGGGCATTATGCAAATGAATGTCCAGAAACCCAAAATGGTAACGACAATGGAATCTCAGGAAAGAAGCCGAACCCTTTCAACAGGGGACAAGTGAACCACATTATTGTGGAGGAGGTTGAAGCTCAGCCAGACGCAGTAATAGGTAAGTTTTTGGTTAAGACATTTACTGCAGTTGTTCTTTTTGATACTGGTGCATCACATTCATACATATCAAGGGAATTTGTGGATAGATATAAATTACCAACCCAAGCCCTTAGGTCACCCATGCTAGTAACCTCACCCGGAGCAGAGTATATGGCTAGTATATGGTGTGATCGATTGCCGTTGAGGATTGGGCACTATGTATTTCCCTCGGACCTAATAGTTCTGGAATCACAAGGATTGGATGTGATATTAGGCATGGATTGGTTATCAAAGTAAGGAGGGAATATAGATTGTGCCAGTAAGTTGATTTTGCTTACCACCCCTGAAGGAAGGAGAATCAAGTATGTATCATGGCATGAGCCGAGGAGGGCACATGTAAATTCCTTATCCGGAGTTGTGCAGGAGGAAGTACCAGTGGTAAGGGATTATCCAGACGTGTTTCCGGAAGAGTTGCCAGGCATGCCACCAGACAAAGACATTGAGTTTCTGATTGAACTACTGCCAGGCACTGGGCTAATATCTATGAGACCGTATAGGATGCCAGCCCAAGATTTGGAGGAGATTAAGAAGCAGATTAAGGAGTTGCTGGACAAAGGTTTTATTCGCCCAAGTTCTTCGCCTTGGGGATCGCCAGTACTTCTAGTGGAGAAAAAGGATGGATCATTAAGAATGGTTGTTGATTATCGAGGATTGAATGAAGTGACCATTAAGAACAAGTACCCGTTGCCGATGATCAATGACTTGTTTGACCAATTACAAGGAGCTAAGGTATTTTCCAAGATCGATTTGCAATCAGGATACCATCAGTTGAAGATTCGGGAGCAGGATATACCTAAGACGGCTTTTACCACCAGGTACGGGCTGTATGAGTATACCGTTATGTCATTTGGTCTGACTAATGCCCCAGCCTATTTTACGAACATGATCAACAAGGTGTTTATGGAGTTTTTGGATAAGTTCGTCGTGGTGTTCATTGATGATATTTTGGTTTACTCGAAGAATGAAGAGGAACATAAGGAGCACTTGCGTTTGGTACTCGAGAAGCTCAGAGAACATCAGTTGTATGCCAAGTTCAGTAAATGTGAGTTTTGGTTGAAGGAAGTTGGATTTCTCGGACATGTTATATCCGGAGAAGGTATAGCAGTAGACCCCACTAAAGTTGCCACTATGAAAAACTGGGAAGCACCAAGAACAGTTGGAGAGATCCGGAGTTTCCTTGGACTCGCAGGATACTACCGGAGATTCATTGAGAATTTCTCGAAGATTGCGAAGCCTATGACAGAATTGTTGAAGAAGGATACCAAGTTCATTTGGACCGAGGAGTGTGAGGCTAGTTTCCAGGAGTTGAAAAGGTGTTTGGTTACCTCACCAGTGTTAATTCTGCCAGATCAAGGCAAGGATTACAAAGTTTATTGCGACGCTTCACGCCGAGGACTTGGAGTAGTGCTTATGCAGGAGGGAAGAGTTGTTTCGTATGCTTCACAACAGCTTAAGCCTCACGAGTTAAACTATGCTACTCATGATTTGGAGTTAGCAGCCGTAGTGCACGCACTGAAAACTTGGAGACATTTTCTTATTGGAAACCACTGTGAGGTGTACACGGATCACAAGAGTTTGAAGTACATCTTCACGCAGAAGGAGTTAAATCTCAGGCAGAGGAGATGGTTGGAGCTTATTAAAGATTACGATATGAGATTGCATTATCACCCCGGAAAGGCTAACGTTGTAGCAGACGCGTTGAGCTGCAAGAGCCATGTCAACACCCTAATGACCGGAAGTTTACCAAAAGAATTAGCAGAGGAATTCCGGGAGCTATGTTTGGAAATAGTTCCTAGAGGTTATGTAGCAGTGTTGGAGATTCAGTCTACTTTGATGGATAAAATCAGAGAAGCACAAAAGACAGATAAGGAAGTTGCTTCTATTAAGGAGAGGATGAGCAAGGGAAAAGCTAAGGGATTTCGTGAGGATGAGCACGATACCTTATGGTTTGAGGACCGCGTTTACGTGCCAAGTGATCCGGAGATCAGGAATTTGATTTTGCAAGAGGCACATGATTCGCCATATTCGATTCACCCAGGAAATATCAAGATGTATTTGGATTTGAAGGAAACTTTCTGGTGGACCGGAATGAAGAAGGATATTGCAGAGTATGTAGCAGTTTGTGATGTATGTCAGAGAGTGAAGGCAGAACATCAGAAGCCAGCAGGATTGCTACAGCCATTGCCTATACCCAAATGGAAGTGGGATAAACTAGGTATGGATTTCATCACGGGATTGCCCAGGACCCGTTCAGGCTATGACTCGATTTGGGTTGTAGTCGATCGTTTGACGAAGGTAGCTCATTTCATCCCAGTAAAGACTACCTACAACAGTGCCAAATTGGCTAAGGTATACATGACCGGGATTGTATGCTTGCATGGAGTTCCGAGGAGTATCGTATCAGATAAAGGAACCCAATTCACCTCAAAGTTCTGGAAGCAGTTGCACGAAACATTGGGAACCAGACTAGAGTTTAGTACAACTTTTCATCCACAGACAGATGGACAAACCGAGAGAGTTAACCAGATTTTGGAAGATATGCTGAGAGCATGTGCCTTGGATTATGGATCCAGTTGGGATGACAACTTGCCATATGCGGAGTTTTCTTATAACAACAGCTACCAAACCAATTTGAAGATGGCACCCTTTGAAGCCTTGTACGGAAGGAGGTGCAGGACCCCGTTGTTGTGGGATGAGGTTGGAGACCGCCAGTTGTTTGGACCAGATTTGATTAAGGAGTCTGAACGGAAGGTAAAGTTGATTCGCGATAGGCTCAAGGTAGCCCAGTCAAGGCAGAAGAGCTATGCGGATTCAAAACGCAAGGAGGCAGAATATGAAGTCGGAGATAGAGTTTATCTTCGAGTATCACCGCTTCGAGGAGTTAAGCGTTTTGGAGTTAAAGGAAAGCTAGCGCCACGTTTTGTGGGGCCATACAAAGTTTTGGAGCGCATGGGAGAAGTTGCGTACAAATTGGAATTACCCGAGGGATTGTCAGGTGTTCACGATGTGTTCCATGTTTCTCAGTTGAAGAAGTGTCACGTAGAGATGGCGGATATACCACTGAGAGATATTGTGCCACTAGAAGCGATTCAGTTGAGCAACGATTTGACCTATGAAGAGAAACCAGTTAAGATTCTGGAATATGCCAGCCGAGTCACCCGCAGCAAGGTCATCAAGTTTTGCAAAGTTCAGTGGAGCCACCACACCGAGGAAGAAGCCACCTGGGAGCAAGAGGAAGATCTGCTCAAGACCCACCCTCACCTATTTGCTAGCCAACCCGAATCTTGAGGGCGAGATTCATCTTAAGGGGGGTAGGTTTGTAACATCCCAAATTTTCAATTTGGAATGTTATACATAGATCATCATTGCATATCATATTTTGTTGCATTATTGACTCGATCCTAGAAATTCTACGCAACTCAAGGACCCACGGAGAGAGTTGGGAATTTCGTTATTTTCATAATTGAGTTTTCTCAAATTTTGAAAATAGGATCATTTGATTTTATTTATTTTATCTTCAATTATTTCTACTATCAAAATTTTAGAGAGGGAATAAAATGACTTTCCCAAAATAAAGAAATATTGAAGATTTAATAAAAAATGAAATAAGATTTTATTTTGGAGTTTTTCGCCTTTTTATTTGGATTTAGGAAAAATGCGCGTTTTTTAAAATTGCATTTAGGCCCCAAATAAATGTTCATCTTGTCCAGCTTGATTTTAGAAGCCAGGCGAAATTTATTTCGGGATTTTTGGAGTCCATTTAGTATTTCTTTCGTTTGATTTTCTGCGTGAAATTATTTAAATAAAAAAAACGCGAACCGCCTTACGGGCCGTACCCGAGCGGGACTCCGCCCAGGGGCAGCTTATATAAAGCCGCCGCCCGAGCCCCCCAGCCCACCAGACCCCGCCGCCGGCCCACCCCGCCCCCAAACCCTAGCCGCCTCGAGCCCCGCGCCGCCGCCAGCCGCTGCCGCCGCCAGCCGCCGCCTCGCCGACCCGCTGCCCGAGGTTCGCCGTGCCTCGTTATCCGTGCCGTTTTTTTAGAAAAACCGATCGGTTTTCTTCGGTTTTGTCGGTTTTTATGTTTCGGTTTATTTTATTAGATCGGTTTTTTCGGTTTAGGTTAAATAGCGAGTGTTCGCTCGTTCGTTCGTTTTGAAGAACGTGTTCGTCAGATTAGATCTAGTTAATGAACGTTCGTTCGTTAACCTATTCGTCGTTTTTTCTTTTTCTCGGATTTAATCCACGATTTTTCTGATCGCAATTTCTGATCCGATTTTCGTTTTAGTATTACTTTTCGCTCGTTTATCGGAATCAGGCGATTCAAGCGCCTGGAGTTTCGTCTCGAAACCCTCTTTCTGAGTAACCAACTTAAACAAGTTTTTGCTTCTGTAAAATTTCACTTAGATCCAGATTAGTAAAACGAAGCTGTTTTCTTTCGCCGTTTGACTTCCGTTGCTTCGTTTGATTTGATTCTTTTTGCAAACCGGAGTTCTTAAGTTGAACTTTCTGGTTAGATCTTTTATTCGAGTTTTACCTCTGCATTAGATGAGTACTTATTGTATGCTTGTTTGTTTGTCTGCGATAGAATACCCGGAGTGCGCCGCCTGTTACTTCGAGTCTCTAGGTTTTGCGGATCATCAGCAAGGCAAGTAACACTTTGATCATACCTTTTCTACTACCCAGTTTTTATGCATTAGATCAATCCTCAAACATTGCATGACTAGGATCTAATTAATATGAGGGATGGGAAGTAGTTGAGGTAGTACCTATTACCTGTTTTATTATCAAACCCCTGGGAGTTACTTCTACGTTTGCTTATTATGCCATGCTATGCTAGTAGACGTGGATTGGGTGAGTGTATCCATTACAGATGTGAGTTTGTTAATTAATGTTTTATTTAAGGTGGCAACTTAAACACACATCTGGGTGGATTGAGGCACCTGGTTCCCAGGACTTGCCTGTTTTTCTTCGGACCGCCACCCAGGCTCAAAGGGATCATAAGATAATTCATGCTGGAAACTTCCGTGTGCAGCCACATGCTACTATGGGCTCTAGCATAGTTGACTAAGTCGTGCGAACTCTTACAGTGGTAGACTAGCAGATGTAGGGGATGTAGGTTGGTACGGTCTACCCGTTACATAAGGTGCAAACACTTCTGGAAGATTATGTCTCGGTCATCCGTTTCTCAAACAGCATGAAGTGCGAGAAATCAAACGGAGGAGATCGAGTCATGTGGGGAAAAGTGCGCAATCCTTTGCAGAGTGTAACAAACTAATCATGGTTAGCCATGTCCTCGGTTATGGACATCTTGAGTATCTAGTATTTGGATATCATGTGAATCTCATCATGTTACTGTAATTAATATTGTTGGGTTGTTAATGAGTACTTTTAATTGGGATTGGGAATGCTGTCAACCATTCTCAATGTTTAACAACCACCATGATAGTTAAATAAATTTATTCCTTTGCAGTAGGAAAAAATTGGCTTTACGCAAAACTGTAACCATAGAGCTTTCCACCAGCCAAATATGCATGTAGTATAGCTTGTTCCATCATATTTCTCTATGTGTTACATTGCCATCATATTTCATGTGCTGACCCATTTTCGGGCTGCAACGTTTCATGTTGCAGACTTTTCAGACGAAGAGTAAGGTGCTTATGTCGTGGTTCTATACTCAGTGATGCCGTTGGAGTTGATGGACTCGCTTATTCTTCCAAGCCTTCCGCTGTTATCGTATTTAGATGGCCTTAAGCCATATTTATTTTAATAAGTTCTCTCTTGAGACATTCGATGTAATAAGTGTGTGATTGCTACTCTGTTATAAATCCTCCAAGTACTGTGTGGTGTCAGCATTACTGATCCAAGTATGACACCTGAGCACAGAGATCAGACTGTTTGAGGTCTGGTCGCTACATGTGGTGTACCGCAAAATGGGACTCCACGGGATACTGTTCATCCCCACCGTCGACCTCCTGCAGCCTCCACGGGTTACTGTTCATCCACCGTTGACCTCCTCTAGCCTCCACCGCGCGCTACTCCACCTGCTACTATTCAACCACCCCTCCACGGGCTCCTGTTCAACCACCCCTCCACGGGCTACTATTCATCCACCCCTCCACCGTCTACTATTCATCCAGCCCTCCATGGGGTCTTGTTCATCCAGCCCCAACCGGCTCAATCGATCGGGGTCCTGTTCATCCAGAGGCAACGCCACGGGGTCCTGTTCATCCACCCCCACCACTCACTATTCATCCAAACCCCCCGCAACGCTCACTGTTCATCCAGAGGCAGCATCGATCGGCTTCAGTTAGTAGCAGTAGCGCGAGGGAATCGCTCGATCGGGTTCAGGTAACAGCCATCTATCAATCGCTCAGGTTCAGTAACGCGTAGCCTACAGTGCAACCGCTCGGGTTCAGTTAGAGCCCAACGCCTCGCTCGGGTTCAGTTAGAGCCAACGCCTCGCACACACACGCGTACGTGTACGAGAGAAATGCACATCGCTCGACCCCCGACCACCCACCGTAACCGGGAACTCGCTGAAATTTTCCTCGCCCTGGATTTTACCATGGTTTTTTCCATCATGGACGACCCAAAGAATGTCATGCAACTGCGTCTCTGGCCCGCCCAGGACGAAAAGCCCATTTTCTGTCATGATTTTTAGTCATAGAAGTAGGAGCCCACCACATCTATGATGATACCGGGTATTGTCACAATTATCATCATAGAAGTGTCATAAGTATGACAGAAAAAAATTTCGTTCGGCCCAAAATGTCATGGATGTGTCTTTTTTTGTAGTGATATCGGTCTCACCGAGATGACTATGTCGGTCCCACCGAAAATCCTAACGTTCACATTTTTGCCTAGATCGGTCTGACCGAGTTTGCTGTTTCGATCCCACCGAGTTTGGAAATCTGTGTGTAACTGT
Source organism: Triticum aestivum (assembly GCF_018294505.1). Taxonomy (NCBI): domain Eukaryota; kingdom Viridiplantae; phylum Streptophyta; class Magnoliopsida; order Poales; family Poaceae; genus Triticum; species Triticum aestivum. The sequence goes on along the minus strand of NC_057813.1, from coordinate 231,949,225 downwards.
TAGTTTTTGTGTGGAGGCTATATATACCCCTCCACCCACTCTTCATTTGTGAGGAGAGCCATCAGAATGTACCTACACTCCACTACTCATTTTCTAAGAGATAACCACCTACTCATGTGTTGAGACCAAGATATTCCAATCCCACCATATGAATCTTGATCTCTAGCCTTCCCCAAATTGCTTTCCACTCAAATCATCTTTCCACCATAGCCAAATCTGTGTGAGAGAGTTGAGTGTTAGGGAGAATATCATTTGAAGCACAAGAGCAAGGAGTTCATCAACAACACACCATCTATTACCTTTTGGAGGGTGGTGTCTCCTAGATTGGTTAGGTGTCACTTGGGAGCCTCCGTTAAGATTGTGGAGTTGAACCAAGGAGTTTGTAAGGGCAAGGAGATCGCCTACTTCATGAAGATCTATCCGAGTGAGGCAAGTCCTTCGTGGGTGATGACCATGATGGGATAGACAAGGTTGCTTCTTCGTGGACCCTTCGTGGGTGGAGCCCTCCCTGGACTCGCACAACCCTTACCCTCCGTGGGTTGAAGTCTCCATCAACGTGGATGTACAATAGCTCCACCTATCGGAACCATGCCAAAAATCTCCGTGTCAACATTGCGTTTGCTCCCTCCAAACTCCCCCCATTTACTTTCTTGCAAGTTGCATGCTTTACTTTCCGCTGCCCATATACTCTTTGCATGCTTGCTTGAATTGTATTGAGATTGCTTGACTTGTGCTAAGTTGCTAAAATCTGCCAAGAACTAAATTGGGAAAAGGTTAAGTTTTTATTTGGTAAAGTAGTCTAATCACCCCACCCTCTAGACATACTTTCGATCCTACAATTGGTATCAGAGCTTTTGTCTCCATTTGCCTTGATTTCCATAGATTTGGTGATCATAGCCTTGGTTTCACAACCTAGGAGAGTATGGCGTCTAGCGAGGGAAATTACCACCGTAGAGGTCCTTACTTTGATGGTACAAAGTTTGCTTGTTGGAAACATAAGATGAAAATGCATATTCTTGGACATAACCCCGCCGTTTGGGCTATTGTGTGCATTGGCTTGCAAGGTGAATCCTTCGAAGATGGTAAAGAAACAGGATCGTGAGGCAACTGCGGATGAATTGAAGATGTTGCAATACTATGCTCAAGCTTGTGATATTCTCTTCAATGGATTGTGCCCCGAAGAATTCAACAAAATCAGCCGCCTTGAGAATGTAAAAGAAATTTGGGATACTTTGTTTGATATGCGCGAAGGTACCGAGTCCGTCAAGGAATCTAAGTTGGATGTGCTTCAAAGTCAACTTGACAAGTTCAAGATGAAGGATGGTGAAGGAGTCGCCTAAATGTAATCTACCTTGCTCTCATCACAAATGAGATTGCCGACTTAGGAAGTGAAGAGATGACCGACAAATTCATTATCAAGAAGATCCTTAGAGCCTTGGATGGAAAATATGATACCGTGTGCACTTTGATCCAAATGATGCCCAATTACAAAGATCTCAAGCCCACGGAAGTCATTGGTAGAATTGTTTCTCATGAGATATCACTCAAGGATAAGGAAGAGCTTCACAGTAAGTCAAGTGGTGCTTATAAAGCTTCAAGTGATGCCCCTACAACATCAAGTGATAAGTAAGTCTCCAATGAAGAATTGAGGTTAATGGTGGAGAACTTCAACAAATTTACAAGAATAGAAACAAAGAGAGAAGCTCCATGTCAAGGTCCTATAATGACAAAAGATCTTCTAGTCGTGATCGTAATTGCTACAATTGTGGAAGACCCAGATACTACTCCAATGAGTGTACGACTCCCTACAAGAACAGAGAAGACTCACCAAAATAAGAATTAGGAGAGATGAATCACCCCAAGAGAGAGAAGGAGTAGATATGATCATTATGAACGAAGACCCTCTCAAAGAAGCAAGGATTCGGAAAGCAAGGACAAGTCATCAAAGAGCTACACAAGACGAAGACATCAAGCTCACGTTGGTGAGTGGGTATCCGGTTCCGACTTCGACAACAACTACGTGAGAAGCTATCACTCCGACTCCAACTATACTCAAGATGAAGGTGTTGCCGGTCTTGCACTAGTGTCATCCAACTCCTTCTACATATTTGATTCACCAAATGAAGGAACTGGAAGATGCTTCATGGCTAAAGGGCCCAAGGTATCACAGCCTATCTTGATTTTGATAGTGATAAAGATGATTTGCATGATGATGATTTACTTGCTGATAAAAACTAGTGATGAAATTTGTAATGAACTTGCTAGTAATCATGCTAATCAAGATGAAACGGATGACAATGATACGAAGGAGATTGAGTGTCTAAGTAACGAACTAAACACTCTTAAGTTAGCTCATGAAACAACTCAAGAGGGTCATTGAGAGATCCTAAGGACTCATGAGAAGCTATGATTCGAGAAGCTTAATTTAGAGCAAGAGCATGAGTTCCTAAAAGCAATCAATGAAGATATTCAAAAGAAGTGTTCTTCTTACATTGCTAGACGTGTCCTCTTGTCTACTTATATGCCGCATTTAAAATCTAGCAACAAGAGCAACAAAGATTCTTCTTCTAGTAGTAACAATAACCATGCTAAATCCAATGTTGTTGCTTCTAGTAGTTCTCTTGATTCCACTAATGATTCTCTTAGCCAAGTTACACTTGAGCAAGAAAATAGCTTATTGAACAGAATTATAGACAAAGGTGTTTACAAGAGCCTTGCCTGGAGTAAGCAATTGGAGGAAATTGTACGCAAGCAAGGAAGACACTGAAAGAATCAAGGTATTGGTTTTGAACGGAAGTTGAATGCCAATGGAGTTGAATGGGAAGAAGATCAATACCCCAAGACGAAGGTTGTTTCTCAACAAGAGAAGTATGATCCCACTTCTTTTGAGGGAGCACAAGCTCAAGATGATCTTCCACCACATGACCACAAGCTAAAGGGCAATGACAAGCTTCAAGAAGAGATTGGCTCATTTTAAGAAGCTTCTAAGGCCATGGTCAAGTGGGTTCCCAAGACTACGTCAAGCTCTACTTCATCAAGTACTACTACAACTCCAAGTATTCCCATCAAGTTGATGCGGATCCCAAAGAAGAAGAACTAGAGTGTTCTTGAGGGTGACTCCACCAATATACTTCACTCATATTCATTATGGAAAGGACTTGTGCAATCAACTTCCATATCTTGCACTGGTTCATAGAGTCATAAACCCTCTTGTTGGCAAGACAAGGGACAAGGTAACCTAATGCTTTCATGGACATCATCATTTGTGCAATTCACTCTATGTCTATGGATATCCTTGTATGTTCCTTGTGGGATGGACCCACGCAGGTATTAAAAGTGCAACACTCCAAGGGATTGCTCCAAATGATCTACATCAACATTGAGCATCCATATGTTCACTATCTACATGAAGTCATCATCGATAAAACCCAAGGTTAGTTCATCCCTCTTAGGGGGGATATCACATCTAGGGGGAGTTTTGCTCTAAAATTGAGCTAAAGCAACTCTAATTGTGTGAACACACTAACGCTTTATGTAAAAGTGGTAACCCCACTTGTGCTTAAACGATGATTATGACCTATGATAAAATGTTCTCATTTGACTCCTAAGTCAATATACTCATATATAGGTGACCTAGTCATCGCAAATTGCTTGATAGATACTAGAGTGATTGTGCATGCTTTGCCACATATTTCATTTGCTATTTTATTGTGTGAGCATGTTGGCTACATACTTTTCTCATTCAAGGACATCCATTTGTTGCTTTGATTGTTTGGAGTTTCTTCTTTTTGCCAAATGGATGGACAAGAATGCCTAAGACCTCCCTCTAGCTATCTATGCTTTTCTATTCTCAAACTCTATTCATGCTACATCACAAAGTTTGATCTAAGTCAAATTCAAAAGCCTCTGTGTGAGGAGCACTCGGAGTCCCGTTTTGTCATAGATTTAAAACTTCCAAAACCTCTCTATGTATTTCGGTCTGACTGACTGAGGGAGTCCTGGATTAGGGGGTATCCGGACAGCTGGACTATACACTTTGGCCGGACTATTGAACCGTGAAGCTAACCTATGACTCAAGACTTCGTCCCGTGTCCGGATGGGACTCTCCTTTGCGTGGAAGACAAGCCTGGCGATCCAGATGTTAGATTTCCTTCTTTGTAACCGACTCTGTGTAAACCCTAGCCCCCTCCGGTGTCTATATAAACTGGACAGTTTGGTCCGTATAGGTCAATCATAATCATCATAGGTTAGCTTCTAGGGTTTAGCCTCTACGATCTCGTGGTAGATCAACTCTTGTAATACTCATATCATCAAGATCAATCAAGCAGGAAGTAGGGTTTTACCTCCATGGAGAAGGCCCGAACCTGGGTAAAACATTATGTCCCTTGCCTCCTGTTACCATTAGCCTTAGACGCATAGATCGGGACCCCCTACCCGAGATCCGCCGGTTTTGACACCGACATTGGTGCTTTCATTGAGAGTTCCTCTGTGTCATCGCTGCAAGGTTTGATGGCTCCTTCATTCATGAACAACAACACGGTCCAGGGTGAGACTTTTCTCCCCGGAGAACCTTCGTGTTCGGCGGCTTCGCACTGCGGGCCAATTCGCTTGGCCATCTGGAGCAGATCGACAGCTACGCCCCTGGCCATCAGGTCAGGTTCGGAAACTTGAACCACATGGCCGATATCCGCGGAGACTTGATCTTCGACGGATTCAGGCCTACGCCAGGAGCGCCGAACAGTCACGACGAGCATGGCTTAGACCTGCTATCAGACAATATTTGGGATCGCACCTGCAGGAGCTCCGGACCTAAATCCGGGGCAGATTGCACCGTCTGAGGACGGGCGGATAGACCCCGCCCCGGAGGCCGCACACTCGTCGGCGGTAGAGCCAAGCATAGACTCCACCCCCAAGGAAGCATGTGACACCGGACCCCCGGACTCGTGTCCGGCTGTAGGTTCCAGTCCGCACATCCCCGAGCCCGCCGAATCTGGTTGGGCTCCGATAATGGAGTTCATCGCTGCGGATATCTTCTAGCACTCACCCTTTGGTGACATGCTGAACTTGTTAAAGTCTCTCTCTTTGTCAAGAGACTCTTGGCCGAACTATGTCCGGCTCGAGTGGGAAGCAGGGGATGAGGGAATTCGTTGCCCACCCACCACCCACTTCATTGCCATGATCGATGATTTGACCGACGTGCTTGGCTTCGACTCTGAAGACATCGACGGTGTGGACGACGATGTAGGGGAAGAACAGGAACCACCGCCCACGGGGAGCTGGACTGCCACCTCCTCATATGATATATATATATATATATATATATATATATATATATATAAGATAAACCCTCAAGGAAGAAAGCAAAGCATGGGCGTCCTCGGCGCCGCTCCAAGCCCCGCCACAGCAATACCGGCACAGGAGACGAAAACAATCCGGATGGTGCCGAAGACGAATACAACCCCGATCAGCCTGCCTTCGAGCAGGCCGAACAGGAAGACGGGCAGGTCAGCCCAGACGAACAGGCGACAGACAGATACCCGGAGGAGGACAACTATATGCCCCCTTCGAAGACGAGATTAGCCTCGGCGACGACGAGTTCGGCATGCCTGAGGACCCCGTAGAGCATGAGCGCTTCAAGCGCTGGCTTATGGCCACTGCGAGGAGCCTGAAAAAGAAGTAGCAGCAGCTCCAAGCTGATCAAGACCTGCTCACAGACAGATGGACTGAAGTCCCGGCAGCCGAGGAATATGGACTCGAGCGCCACACAGCTGACCGGCCACCTCGTGGCCGGGATAAAACGGCGTATCAGCCTGAATACCAGCCCGCACCCCTACGCCAATACACTACAGCCCAGGGCAATAGGCAGGACCTGCAAGATATACTGGAAAACAAGGCAGGACAGCCAAGATCGATCTATGGATCGCGGGGGCGCGCCCCAACACATGACGATGATCGTTACGCCGGATACACTATCGACAAGTCCGGCCGGGCCGAACATAGCCAACCAGATTCATCCGAACTGCGTAGCCACATAGCCCAGCATAGAGGCGCCGCACACCCCCTCTGCTTCACTGACAAAGTATTGGATCATGAATTCCCAGAAGGGTTTAAACCCGTAAACATCGAATCATATGATGGCACAACGGACCCCGCAGTATGGATCAAAGATTTCCTTCTCCACATTCACATGGCCTGTGGTGACGATCTACACGCCATCAAGTATCTTCCCCTTAAACTCAAAGGACCGGCCCACCACTGGCTAAATAGCCTACCGGAAAACTCCATCGGCAGTTGGGAAAACCTGGAGGACGCGTTCCTCAACAACTTCCAGGGCACATATGTGCGACCACCAGACACTGATGACTTGAGTCACATTACCCAACAGCCCAGAGAGTCAGCCAGGAAATTCTGGACTCGGTTCCTAACCAAAAAGAACCAAATTGTCGACTGTCCGGACGCCGAAGCCCTGGCGGCCTTTAAACATAATATCCACGACGAGTGGCTCGCCCGACACCTTGGCCAGGTAAAACCAAAGTCCATGGAGGCCCTCACGACACTCATGACCCGCTTTTGCGCAGGCGAGGACAGCTGGTTGGCTCGCAGTAGCACCACGCCAATAAATTCCGGCACTTCCGATGTCCGCGACAATAACGGAAGCCACGGCGCAACAGACATAAGCGACGGTACAATGGCGACAACACTGAAGACACCAAAGTCAATGCCGGATTCAGTGGCTCAAAATCCGGTCAGCGGAAAAAGGCGTTCAAAAGAAACAATCAGGACCGTCCAGTCTGGACCGCATACTTGATCGCTCGTGCCAAATTCACGGCACCCCGGATAAGCCAGCAAACCACACTAACAGAGACTGCTGGGTGTTCAAACAGGCTGGTAAAATAAATGCCCAGAAGAAGGACAAGGGGCTGCACAATGACGATGATGAGGAGCCCCGGCGTCCGAACACGGGGGGACAGAAGAAATTTCCTTCCCAGGTGAAAACGGTCAACATGATCTACGCCACCCACATTCCCAAACGGGAACGAAAGCGAGCACTCCGGGACGTCTATGCGATGGAGCCAGTCGTCCCAAAGTTCAACCCATGGTCAGCCTGTCCGATCACCTTTGATCATAGGGATCACCCGACCAGCATCCGTCACGGCGGTTCAGCCGCATTGGTCCTAAAACCAATCATCGAGGATTCCACCTCACGCGAGTCCTTATGGACGGCGGCAGCAGCCTGAACCTGCTTTATCAGGACACAGTGCGCAAAATGGGCATCGACCCTTCAAGGATCAAGCCCACCAAAACCACCTTCAAAGGTGTAATTCCAGGAGTAGAGGCCCACTGGACGGGCTCCATAACACTGGAAGTGGTCTTTGGATCCCCGGATAACTTCCGAAGCGAGGAGTTAATCTTTGATATCGTCCCTTTCCGTAGTGGTTATCATGCACTGCTTGGATGAACCGCATTCGCTCGATTCAATGCGGTACCACACTATGCATACCTCAAGCTCAAGATGCCAGGACCTCGCGGGGTCATAACAATCAACGGAAACACAGACTGCTCTCTCCGTACAGAAGAGCATACTGCAGCCCTCGCGGCAGAAGTACAAAGCAGCCTTCTCCGGCAAACCACCAATCCGGCGACAACAACCTCGAACACCGTCAAACGAATCCGGAGTACCCTGCAACAGGATCGCCAGGCACGCCAAGAGCGCGACTAGCAGTGCAGCCTCCGCTCCAGCCCCATTAAGGCAGCATTCATGCTGCGCGTACACAATTACGCACTCAAAATACCATGGGTATAGGCGGAGGCGCAATAGTGATGTGGTCAACAGTGCGGCTCAGCCGCAACATACTTTAATAACCCCCTCTATCTTTCAGGACCCTACTTTCGGGCAGCTTCTTCAGAGAGCCAGATAACCGGATTCCTCACTGGAGGGAAAACCAAGGAGGCAAAAGGCTTTGCGCACAAAGGGAATACTCAGGTGGTATCCGTTAATGATCGTTATACCTGCTTTATATACCTATATGCGGCCCACGCTTGGATGGGATATGTCAAATAGTCCTATTTTCATTCTGCTTAACGCATCAATTGTACACATACGCCCGGACGTATTGTCTTACAATGGGAAACAATATATAGCGTCAGCTTATTATTCCTATCTTCACATTTTTCCTATAAATGTTTATTTAATATTGAATCTGTACATCTTGGTACGTTCAGTTTGCCAGGGGCTTCTTAGGGCGCCCCATAATACGGCAAGATAAGTCTGAACACTTTCAATAGTGCGGCACACCGAACTTATAGCACTAAATGCATCAGCTCCGAATCATGTCTTGGGTCAATAGTTGGGTTTGCCCGGCTCCCTTGTTTTGGTACCTTATGTTCCGTTATATCAGCTAAGGTAGCGCAGGGAGAACTACTGCGATTGTGTCCCGGTTCTTCCGGACGAGCACCTCAGTAGAGAAAGCCGAAAACTGACTGTCATGATGCGGCGAGAGCTGGTCGCTGTTCGAGAGGTCTTAAAATCCTTAAAGATTTTTTCCGCTTTAGGCGAGGAATCGGCCTCGTCCGATTTAGGCGTGTATAGCTCCCCAATTCGGCTTTCTGAATTCTAGGGGCTTCGCCGCAATTTAAAATTATAGACTTCTATGGCTAAGTGAGAGTTATAAAGCCGCATAGTCTCCTTGCCTTGTTCGCTGCGCCAAACACCTCCTTCACGGACCAAAAATTTGGATAAAAGTGTGTTTTGGGTTTTCCACGAACACCCCAGTACTAGTTATGCGGGGGCGGAAGCCAACGACTGGCCTACTTTCAAAATTTTATAAACAGCCGCACAGAAGGTAATATTTTAAATCAACAAACCTCTATATAGCGCAAATTTCTATGAAAATAACTTTGTTTTTATATTACAAAATCGACAGGAGTACATTCACTCAAAGATCGTGTCCTTGGTACATTCATCGGCCATGAGGCGAGCACCTTTCATAACACCATCATAATATTTCTCGGGATTGCGATGCGCCTTGCCCTCCGGCGGTCCATCCTTCACCAGCTTCTCCGCATCCAGCTTGCCCCAATGCACTTCACACGGGCAAAGGCTCGGCGGGCACCCTTAATGCAAACGGATCGCTTGATCACTTCAAGCCGCGGGCAGGCATTTACCATCTGCTTTATCAGGCCGAAGTAGCTGGCGGGCAGGGGCTCACCAGGCCACATTCGGACTATGAAAGCTTTCATAGCCACTTCAGCCGCCCTGTGGAGTTCAACCAATTGCTTCAATTGGTCACTCAAAGGCATCGGGTGTTCGGCTCCAGCATATTGGGACCAGAACAACTTCTCTGTTGAGCTCCCTTCTTCGGCACGGTAGAACTCCGTGGCATCCGATATGTTGCGTGGCAGATCTGCGAATGCCCTTGGAGAGCTCCGAATTCGGGTAAGTAAAAGAAACGTCTCCTCCACATGCTTGCTTTGCATAAAGAATGTCTTACCCACCGCTATCTTCTTGGCCGCCTGGATTTCCTGCTGGGCCTTTTCGGCTTCGGCCTTGGCGTCTTTCATGCCCAAAAGGGCCTTCGCAAGTTCAGACTCCTTCGTCTTGAAGTCACGCTCCAAGGACTCGAACTTCTTGCCGAGCTCCTAGAGCTCTTGCTGTACCTCGCCCACCCTAGCATTTTGCTTTTCACGCTCAATGCGCTCCATGGCCGCCTTCTTCAGGGCCGCCACTTTGGTCGTGGCCCCTATTACAAAATCGTGACGCCTTTTTGTTAGCATCACCAATTTTTTCTACTATATGATATGTAAACGGGGTATCACTCACCTTTGTTCTCTTCGAGCTACCTCTTCGTGAGGTGGAGCTCCCCTTCGGCCTGCTCCAGGTCCCGTTTAAGTCCGGTGACCTCTGCTGTGCGGGCAACAGCGGCAAGCAGCACCGCCTACTTATTCACATAGACACCAACTATTAGACTCCTGCGGATTAAAATCGACCCTCCATTTGGCTTTTATTTCCGCACACCAAACAGAGTATCAGGGGCTACTGTCTATCGGGTGATAATTTCACACACTTTTGATTACTTACCTCAAAGCCTGTCAGGAGGCTGGTGCAGGCTTCAGTCAATTCACTCTTGGTGGACCGAACCTTCTGAATCACCGCACTCATAAGAGTATGATGCTCTTCATCCATGGAAGCGCCGCGAAGCACTTCCAGCAGACTATCCGGCGCCTCTGGTGCAACGGAAGTCATCGGCACGACCGGCCCGCCCTCCTTAGCGAGGGACTGCCTGCCCAAATTCGGAACCCTTGGAGGTCCCAGTACAGTGTCTGGCTAAGAGCCGAACTTATTGCGGCTGTCGTTGACATAATCCGAGGGGATTTTACGCTCTGTGTGCCCAACATCTGGAATTTCGCCTTGGGGCGTCTCCAGAGTCGCCTCCCCCTGCTCTAGGAGCCTTTGGGACAACACCTCCATGTCGTCCGCAGGCCGAGGGGAAGTGGCCGTCAGGAGAGAATTCATCGCCAAATCGCTCAAAGACCCATCCGAAGAGGATACCTCAGGATGGGCCCTGGCAGGACTGCATACACGTGTTCGGCGTTATAACAAACTATGAAGCCAAGTCGCACTAAAGTATAACAGAGTGCGGATACTTACGATCTTACTAGGGGCTTCCCCCTGGGTAGCCACTCCTCCTCGCTATAGGCGGCCGTGGTGGAGTAATCCGGAAGGGACGCCTTTCCCTTCTTGGGCGTCCTAGCCTCCCCCTCCAGGGCGGCTTTCCTTTTCTTCTCTTCCCCAGTGCGGGGAGGCGGAGTTTCCACGTGTTTCCCCCCGCCTCCGCGGAGGGATCTGCCTCGTCGTCTTTGGACGACGAGTTTATGACGGCCTTGCGCCGGGGACACTTCCTGGTCCCCTGGGTCGCCCTCTTAGGCCCTTCGGCCTCCTCGAGTGGGGAAGCCCTTTCCTTTTCCTCCTCCCCTTCGGGGAAGGAGTGTGCCTCATCGTCTTCGAACGAGGCATCCGGTATGATCTTACGCCGGAGACCCTTCCTGGTCCCCGGGGCCTTCTTTTTGGCCATCTTTTCCGGCACCTTGTAAGGCGCCGGGACTAGCATCTCCGTCAGGAGAGCGGTCGCTGGACCTTCTGGCAGTGGAGCCGGACAGTCGATCTGCTCCGCCGTCACCACTTACTCCTAATTAAATACACACGATGGCTTAAAATCCTCCCATGACTATGCTGGGAAAACTACACCTGGTGATGGTCAGAAAACTCACCGGACGGGGGAGCCGTGTGGCGTGAAGTCCGCGGTCCTCGGATGTGGGAGGAGGTATTTCGGAGGCCTTAAACAGCACCTTCCATGCGTCCTTGTGAGTCATGCTGTAAAACTCTTGAAGTGTCTGGTGTTCGGCCAGGACGAACTCCCACAGATTAAATGCCCGTCTTTGGCACGAAAGAATTCGGCGGACGAGCATGAACTGGACCATGTTGACAAGCTTGACTTTCTTGTTCATCATATTCTTGATGCAATTCTGAAGTCCGGTCAGCTCCGCAGGTTCACCCCAGGCTAGGCCCTTCTTTTCCCAGGAGGTGAGCCGCATGGGAATTCCGGATCGGAATTCGGGGGCCACCGCCTAGTTGGCATCGCGTGGCTCGATGATGTAGAACCACCCCGATTGCCACCCTTTCACGGTCTCCGTGAAGGAGTCGTCGAGCCAGGTAACATTGGGCATCCTGCCCACCATGGCACCTCCACACTCCGCTTGCTGGCCGCTCATGATCTTCGGCTTCACACAGAAGATTCATGGCCACAAGCCGAAGTGGGGTTTGATGCGGAGGAAGGCCTCACACACGATGATAAACACCAAGATGTTGAGGACGAAGTTTGGGGCTAGATCATGGAAGTCCAGCCCCTAGTAAAACATAAGCCCGCGGATGAAGGGATGAAGGGGAAATCCCAGTCCATGGACAAAGTGGGCGAGGAACACGACCCTCTTGTGGGGTCCTGGAGTCAGAATGATCTGCTCTGCGTCCCGCAGCTGGTGCGCGATGTCTGCGGCCAAGTATCCGGCTTCCCGGAGCTTCGTAATATGCTCCTCCTTCACGGTAGAGGCCACCCACTTGCCTCCTGCTCCGGACATGTTTGTCTGTCCGGAGAAGGTGTGAACTAGGGCGCTGGAGATCGAGGGTGCGAGAATGGATGAGCGGAGGAGGAAGAAGGCATGGGTAAAAAGGGGGAATCCTTATCCCTTTATAGAGGCGACAAAAATGGTGCGCCTCCCCACTTGCCCGTTGAAGATCGCTTATTTCCCAAGCGCCACGATTGATGGCGCGGTTGGGTTACCCATACCCGTACTGATGGGAATCCCGTGATAAGGGGACATGATCTCTGCTTCGACAAGACATGCCGAGGAAACCGCCTCGCAATATGCGCTGTGGCTGGTTGTGGGAAAACGGTTTGAATAATGACTCTACCGTAGTGTCATGTCACGTTGTCTGAAGTTGTCAGTAGATTACATTTGTGGAATATCGTTCTCTCTACGGTGGTATGTGAAGATCATCTTGCAGATCCGGACACGATTTAAGTGTTCGACAATTACTTTGGAGTATTCGGAGATGGAACCCGCCTTGCAATGCCGAAGACAATCTACACGCGGGACTCATCGTCATTGAAGCCTAGTTCAGGGGCTACTGAGGGAGTCCTGCATTAGGGGGTATCCGGACAGCCGGACTATACACTTTGGCCGGACTGTTGAACTGTGAAGATACAAGACTCAAGACTTCGTCCCGTGTCCGGATGGGACTCTCCTTTGCGTGGAAGACAAGCCTGGTGATCCGGATATTAGATTTCCTTCTTTGTAACCGACTCTGTGTAAACCCTAGCCCCATCCGGTGTCTATATAAACCAGAGGGTTTGGTCTGTATAGGGACAATCATAATCATCATAGGCTAGCTTCTAGGGTTTAGCCTCTACGATCTCGTGGTAGATCAACTCTTGTAATACTCATATAATCAAGATCAATCAAGCAGGAAGTAGGGTTTTACCTCCATCGAGAGGGCCCGAACCTGGGTAAAACATTGTGTTCCTTACCTCCTGTTACCATTAGCCTTAGATGCACAGATCGGGAACCTACCCCAGATTCATCGGTTTTGACACCGACGCTGACTCCTCCATTTCGGTCACACCGAGTTCACTAGGGTTGATCAGGTTTTCAATCTCGGTGCAACCGATTAGAACCTTTCGGTCTCACCGAGTTGCAGTAACCACTTGCGATTCTGCGTCTCGTTGCCACTAAGTTGTTCCACTCGGTCGCACCGACAGTGTCTGGATATATATATATACTGACGGGTCAGATTTTGGAAATCACTTCAAAACCTCTTCGCACGCGCGTGTCCTGCCCTGCCTCTCGGGTCTCTGGATCATCACCTTGTTGCCAGCGAGCTCCCGCCGCTATCAACGGATTTCTCTACTGCTGTTGTCGTCGTAGCGAACTCACCGCCGAACTAGGGTATGAGTTCGACCCCTTGTGCACTCTTTTTACTTCCGATTCTGAGCACAAGGTCAATGCCATGTTCTTTACCACGTATGAGATCGATCTATCCATAGAGAATCTCCATTAGGCTAGATATGAATTGAAAATTTAGGGTTAGGTTTCCGCCGGACTCATCTCGGACCGACCGAGTTGTAGGAATCGGTTCCACCGATTTGGCTTAGGCCAAAGCACAAGTAATTTTTTGGTCTGACCGAAAGTTGCAAATCAGTGTGACCGATACTAGGACTTTGTGAAACCCTAGCAAACTCGGAGTCACCAAACTGTGTCTCGGTCTGACCGATTTCACATGTTTAGACTCCAAAGTTGCTTTGGTGTCACCGAGTTTTACAAATCGGTAGCTCTGAAATGCCTCCTGTAGAAAACTATAACTAAGTTTTTGACTCATTCTTTTTTCAAAAACTCTGCACTTTGTGATGCTCATCTACTCTACCTCATCTATACCTATTCACAGGGTCTGCTGTCAGTTTGCTTTGCCAGAATGTCTGAGTAGAGTGATAGCCAAAACAAATCATAAGAGCAAGTGAACATGAGTGAGGGCACTAGTCCCTCTAGCAGCTCTGATGATGGTAGCAGGAGCACTCTAAGCAATTTGCCCAAGGCAACTACAAGGACAAGGAAGAAGAGAACCTCAGATCCATAGGATGAGGACTATGTGGCTGCTGAGGAGGAAGTAAGCTCCAAGAAGAAAGTGCTGAAAAAGGAATATGGAACAACTGTTGCAACAAAACCTAGTATGCACAAGAAGGCACCTGCCAGGAGAGTTCCCATGTCAAAGGCCAGAACCTCCACTCAGGAAACAATGGTTTTGACACTTGAGCAAAGAGCAGGTGAAGAAGGGAAGAAGAGGGTCAGAAAAACTACAGCTAGAGTAATTGGGAATCCATCTATGAGGAAGGATTCTGCAAGTGAAGAGGAACAGGAAGAAGAGGTTGCTGCTCAAGCACCTCCTCCTAAGGCATAGAAGCTAATGGGGGATGTCATCAAGTCTGGGCAGCTCCTTGAAAGCCCAAGATAGCCCCCAAAGCTCCAGCTCAAGCTCCAAAGAGAAGCACCAGGAACATACCTGCAACAGAAAAGAACAAGGCCCCAGTGCCTAAAGCTGTAGAAGAAGTTGAAGCCCAAGTGCTTAGAAAGCTCAAACACAAGATTCCAGACCACAATGACAGTCACCCAGTTGCAGAAAATATGAAGGAAAGAAAGGATGCTGGTCTCAGAAAATGGAGACAAGCTGATCCATATGCTGTGTGGAGGAGAACTGCAGTGGACTATAAGTTCCACACCAAAGAGCAACAGGATTTTTATGAGACAGTATTGCTAGACAAGAAGCCCATAGTCAGTGATATGAGATGGGTGGACTGGAAATACATTGATGCAAATGCTGATCATTTCCCAGGTGTGCATGAAAGCTTCAAATCATATGGTGTTGATGACTTTGTTGGTAAGAAGCTCACCAAATGGAATGATGAGATCATTACACAATTCTATTCAACAGCTCACTTCTATCCAGATGGAAGGATTGTGTGGATGACAGAAGGTCAGAGGCACCAATATACAGTTGATGAGTGGGCTAGGCTCATAAATGCCCCTAAAGAAGAAGAAAATGACATAGATGTGTATGCTGAGAAGAAGAAGGATCACAACACCATGGCCAATATGTATAAGGAAATTCCAGAAAAGGCCTTGGAAACACATAGATTTGGGCCAGTCTACTATTTGTTGTCTGGTTTGGCCACCATAAACACTATCTTGAGGCACACTTTGTTGCCCAAATCTGGAGATCACAGGATGATCAGAGACCATTCCATCAACCTGCTGCAGTTGTTTGATGCTGTGCCACAGAAGTTCAAGGTCATGAGCTTGATTGTTGAGACAATCAAAAGGAGAGCAGCTGACGAGAAGAGATTTTGTGGATACGCTCCACACATCCAAGAGCTAATCAATTCCAAGATGAAGCAAGGAGTGTATCTTTTGGACAAAGAACCCCTTCCTTTGTTGCCTGACCTTGAGGACAACACAGTTGTCATGGATGCTGAAGATCCATCTTCAGTTGCAACTCATGAGAATAAGGATAAAGCTAGAGCAAAAAAAGCAGCAAAGATGCCAAATGCAGCAGAGGCTTCAGAAGTCTTTCTCAAGTCAAAGCAAGACCAGCTTGGATTTCTAATTCAAGCAACCCTAACGATTGAGAAAGGGCTAGCTACCCTGACTCAGAACCAGGAGAGCTTGGAGAGGATAATAGAGACAAAATTCTATGATCTGGACTTGAAAGTGACTGAGATACAGAGAGCTGTTGAAGAACTCCAAGAAGAAGCTCAGGAGAGGAAGGGCAAAGCTACTACACGGGTGTTCCATAGAGTGCCTAGGGCACAGAGGTCTACAGTAGTGCCAGTGACACACACTAGAGCTACAACTTCAGCACCTGCAGCCACTGCTCCCACAACTCTAGATGCCCCTGTAGTGGCAACCCCTCCAGCTCCAACTTCATCTATAGATGCATTCATCCTTGGAGTCATCTCAACACCTCCTTCCGAAGATCAAGCCTAGAGAGACGCATAGCACTATGCATTTTCGAGCTTTTTTGGTAACTTGTTGCCAAAGGGGGAGGAAGTGTATAGATCATAGGCTTTGGAGAGAGAGAGTTTTGTCTCTTTTTGCTACTTATTCGCTTTATTTGCTTTGTTTGCTTGTGAGATACATAATGTCTGTGTGTGTGAGATACTTTGTATGATCATGTGCTTGATCAAATCACAATTTATGATTATGCTTGAATGATGACATTATCTACCTCTTGTATGATCATTCACTTTGCCTTGGTGATGAGTGCTTGTTCTTATTTTATATCATTTTGAGCGCTCAACCAAGATGTATGTGACATGGAAGAGTAACCCATGATCCTAACAGATTGTGCATTTGCAGTCCAAAGAAAATTTTAAACAATGCCCAAATTTAGGGGGAGCTCTTGCTTATCACATACTTAAAGCGACAATGTACTTCATTCTCATTATAATTTGTCGAAGCTTTTATCTATATGTTGTCATGAATTACCAAAAAGGGGGATATTGGAAGTGCAACAAATCCTTGGGTGGTTTGGTAATTCTTAACAACATATAGTTCATTGAACTAATGCTATTTCAAGATGATCATTTCAGAAAGTTCAATGATTGGCATGGCATGGACTAGAGATGTGGACCCCTCAAAATGCAAAGGACATACATTGGCAACAAGCTCAAGACTCTACATTTTCATTTTTGTGATCCAAGATCACATTGAGTCCATAGGAAAGCCTAATATTAAAAGGGGATGAGGTGTTGCTTAATGGCTTACTTGCTCAAAGTGCTTAGTGATATGCTCCACAAACCCTCAACCACTTTCTCATTTCCACATATGTCCTAAACCTAAAAGTAAATTTCGGTCCCACTGATTTGATCTATCCGGCGCCACCGAGTTTCATTTGACATAGCCACTGCCAAAAACCCTAGTTACTTCGGCCTCACCGATAGGGATCTTGGTCTCACTGATGTCTACTACGCAACCTTCTTCTTGTAGACGTTGTTGGGCCTCCAAGTGCAGAGGTTTGTAGGACAGTAGCAAATTTCCCTCAAGTGGATGACCTAAGGTTTATCAATCCGTAGGAGGCGTAGGATGAAGATGGTCTCTCTCAAACAACCCTGCAGCCAAAATACAAAGAGTCTCTTGTGTCCCCAACACACCCAATACAATGGTAAATTGTATAGGTGCACTAGTTCGGCGAAGAGATGGTGAAACAAGTGGTATATGGATAGTAGATATAGGTTTTTGTAATATGAAATTATAAAAACAGCAAGGTAACTAATGATAAAAGTGAGCACAAACGGTATTGCAATGCGTTGAAACAAGGCCTAGGGTTGATACTTTCACTAGTGCAAGTTCTCTCAACAATAATAACATAACTGGATCACATAACTATCCCTCAACATGCAACAAAGAGTCACTCCAAAGTCACTAATAGCGGAGAACAAGCGAAGAGATTATGGTAGGGTACGAAACCACCTCAAAGTTATCCTTTCTAATCGATCTTTTCAAGAGTCCGTAGTAAAATAACACGAAGCTATTCTTTCCGTGCGATCTATCATAGAGTTCGTACTAGAATAACACCTTAAGACACAAATCAACCAAAACCCTAATGTCACCTAGATACTCCAATGTCACCTCAAGTATCCATGGGCATGATTATACGATATGCATCACACAATCTCAGATTCATCTATTCAACCAACACAAAGTACTTCAAAGAGTGCCCCAAAGTTTCTACCAGAGAGTCAAGACAAAAATGTGTGCCAACCCCTATGCATAAGTTCATTGAACCTGCAAGTTGATCACCAAAACATACATCAAGTAGATCACGTGAATATCCCATTGTCACCACAGATAAGCACAGCAAGACATACATCAAGTGTTCTCAAATCCTTAAAGACTCAATCCGACAAGATAACTTCAAGGGGAAAACTCAATTCATCACAAGAGAGTAGAGGGGGAGAAACATCATAAGATCCAATAATAATAGCAAAGCTTGCGATACATGATGATCGGATCACCTAAGAACACGAGAGAGAGAGAGAGAGAGAGATCAAACACATAGCTACTGGTACATACCCTCAGCCCTGAGGGTGAACTACTCCCTCCTTGTCATGGAGAGCACCGGGATGATGAAGATGGCCACCGGTGAGGGATCCCCCTTCGGCAGGGTGCCGGAACGGGCTCCCGAGAGGTTTTCGGTGGCTACAGAGGCTTGCAGCGGTGCAACTCCTGATCAATTGTGCTCCTCGATGTTTTTAGGGTATATGGACATATATAGGCGAAAGAAGTCGGTCAGGGGAGCCACGAGGGGCCCACGAGGGTGGGGAGCGCGCCCAGGGGGGTAGGGCGCGCCTCCCTGCCTCGTGGCTTCCTGGTTGCTTCCCTGACGTCTACTCCAAGTCTCCTAGATTGCTTCCGTTCCAAAAATAACTTTCCTGAAGGTTTCATTCCGTTTGGACTCAGTTTGATTCCTTTTCTTCGAAACACTGAAATAGGCAAGAAAACAACAATTTGGGCTGGGCCTCCGGTTAATAGGTTAGTCCCAAAAATGATATAAAAGTGTTTAGTAAGGCCCATAAACATCCAAAACAGGTAATATAATAGCATGGAACAATAAAAAATTATAGATACGTTGGAGACGTATCAAGCATCCCCAAGCTTAATTCCTGCTCGTCCTCGAGTAGGTAAATGATAAAAACATAATTTTTGATGTGGAATGCTACCTAGCATATTTCTCAATGTAATTTTCTTTATTGTGGCATGAATGCTCGGATCCAAATGATTCAAAATAAAAGTTCATATTGACATAAAAATAGTAATACTTCAAGCATACTAACAAAGCAATCATGTCTTCTCAAAATAACATGGCTAAAGAAAGTTTATCCCTACAAAATCATATAGTTAGGCTATGCTTCATTTTTGTCACACAAAATACTCCCATCATGCACAACCCCGGTTTCAGCCAAGCAATTGGTTCATACTTTTTAACGTGCTTCAGCTTTTTTCAACTCTCATGCAATACATGAGTGTGAACCATGGATATAGCACTATGTATGGAATAGAATATGATGATGGAGTTTGTGTGGAGAAGACAAAAAGGAGAAAGTCTCATATTGACGAGGCTAATCAACGGGCTATGGAGATGCCCATCAATTGATGTCAACGTGAGGAGTAGGGATTGCCATGCAACGGATGCACTAGAGCTATAAATGTATGAAAGCTCAACAAAAGAAACTAAGTGGGTGTGATTCCAACTTGCCTGCTCATGAAGACCTAGGGCATTTTGAGGAAGCCCATCGTTGGAATATACAAGCCAAGTTCTATAATGAAAAATTCCCACTAGTATATGAAAGTGACAACATAAGAGACTCTCTATCATGAAGATCATGGTGCTACTTTGAAGCACAAGTGTGGAAAATGATAGTAACATTGTCCCCCCCCCTTTTTGGGCCTTTTTTTGGCCTTTCTTTTTTTCTTTTTTTCTTTTTTCTTTTTTTATTTGGCCTTTCTTTTATAAGGGACAATGCTCTAGTAATGATGATCATCACACTTCTATTTATTTACAACTCAAGAATTACAACTCGATACTAGAACAAGATATGACTCTATATGAATGCCTCCGGCAGTGTACCAGGATATGCAATGAATCAAGAGTGACATGTATGAAAAATTATGCATGGTGGCTTTGACACAAATACAATGCCAACTACATGATCATGAAAAAGCAATATGACAATGATGAAACGTGTCATAATAAACGGAACGGTGGAAAGTTGCATGGCAATATATCTCAGAATGGCTATGGAAATGCCATAATGGGTAGGTATGGTGGATGTTTTGAGGAAGATATAAGGAGGTTTATGTGTGATAGAGCGTATCGTCTCACGGGGTTTGGATGCACCGGCGAAGTTTGCACCAACTCTCAAGGTGAGAAAGGGCAATGCACGGTACCGTAGAGGCTAGCAATGATGAAAGGGTAAGAGTGCGTATAATCCATGGACTCACATTAGTCATAAAGAACTCATATACTTATTGCAAAAGTTTTATTAGCCCTCGAAGCAAAGTAGTACTATGCATGCTCCTAGGGGGGAGGTTGGTAGGAGTTAACCATCGCGCGCCCCCGATCTCCACACATACGGAAGGCAATCAAAAGAGCACCCCATGCAACAATTTTGTTACACAACTTTTACCATACATGCATGCTACGGGACTTTCCAACTTCAACACAAGTATTCCTTAAATTCACAATTACCCAACTAGCATGACTCTAATATCACCACCTCTATATCTCAAAACAATTCTCAAGCATCAAATTGATCATAGTATTCAATGCACTTTCTATGATAGTTTTTATTATACCCAACTTGGATGCCCACCATTCTAGGACCAATTTTATAACCATAGAAAATACCATGTTGTTCTAAAATAATCTCAAAATAATATAAGTGAAGCATGAGAGATCGATAATTTCTATAAAATAAAACCACCGCCGTGCTCTAAAAAGATATAAGTGAAGCACTAGAGCAAATGACAAACTACTCCGAAAGATATAAGTGAAGATCAATGAGTAGTCGAATAATTATGTCACTATGTGAAGACTCTCTAACATTTAAGAATTTCAGATCTTGGTATCTTATTCAAACAACAAGCAAAACAAAATAAAATAAAATGACGCTCCAAGCAAAACACATATCATGTGGTGAATAAAAATATAGCTCCAAGTAAATTTACCGATGAACGAAGATGAAAGAGGGGATGCCTTCCGGGGCATCCCCAAGCTTAGACTCTTGGTTATCCTTGAATATTACCTTGGGGTGCCTTAGGCATCCCCAAGCTTAGGCTCTTGCCACTCCTTATTCCATAGTCCATCAAATCTTTACCCAAAACTTGAAAACTTCACAACACAAAACAGAAAACTCGTAAGCTCCGTTAGTATAAGAAAATAAATCACCACTTAGGTACTGTTGTGAACTCATTCTAAATTCATATTGATGTAATATATACATTATTCCAACTTCTCTATGGTTCATACTGTCGGCGTTCTGGGAACAGGGGTCCCCAGACTTGCCTGCCTGCGGCCTACGTCGTGGCTCAAGTGGGGGCCCAATGCAGCCCAACTTCACCAGCTCAAGCTCAAGACCCTCACGAGGGGCCGAGCCTCGCGGGGTGGACAACAAGAAGCCTCCTCAGGAGCAGCCTCCTCAGGCAGGCTCGTGAGGAGGCGGAGAGATCAAGGCAGGGTACCTCGCGAGGAGCCCGTGACGCAAGCCATGACGATCGAGGCCAGGCGGGCACCGGCCTGTGAAGTGTCCTTATTTCCCCTTCGGTGCAAAAGGGGCAAGCACAGACCAAGGCATTAGGCAAAGGTTACCATTTCGGTGCAACAAGACCAAGGCCAGCAAAACGGCAGGATGGAAGTCATCATGGAGCCCAGGGCGGCGTCATCGTCAGAGCCTTTGGCAGTTGAAGACCAACTTTAGTCAGGATAAGTGTACTAGATGTTCCCCTCCAAAATGGCCAATTGTTGGCGCCCTTCCCACTCATTATTTGGGAAGAGACCCAGGGCCTCCCTCTATAAATAGGACTAGCCACCATAAAGTAGAGGCATTGAGCATCTATCTCGAGAAGATGCATAGACTAGAGAGAAGCGACTGAACTCACCCTAGCAGTTCATCGCACCAGCTAAAGAATAGCCCCTCGCGAGGCTGTTCTCCCTTTGCATTGTTCATCATCAGCCCCAGAGGCAATCCACCACACCACACACCGGAGTAGGGTATTACACCATAATGGTGGCCTGAACCAGTATAAATCTCGTGTCCCTTGGGTGTTCTTCTTTCTGGCCTAGATCCATTGCGAGACTCCGACGCGTGAGCTGGTAGGGGGAAGATCTTCGTGCGCACCCCAATGTTCGAACCTCAAGGGTCTGCCGGAACCTGAAATCTGACATTTGGCGCGCCAGGTAGGGGTGCGCCGGAATCCTTCTTCTGCCGCCCCGCGTTTCGTCGCCTCACCGCCCTGATGTCAAGCGACCTAACTGCCAACGCCGACCGCTGGGCGGCGTGGCCCGCCCACGCCATGCCGCCGGCCCATGGCGACCTCAACCTTGCGCCTCAGGCAGCTCGCGCTCCGCAGGGCGCTATGGGGCGCAGGCGACGCGGCCAAACGCCGCCTGCCCTCAGACCGCGGCAGGTGCGGTCAGCAGCAAGAGCTTCGAACCACGCCACGGCCACAGCACCGCACACCCGACGGGAGCAGGCAAACTCCAGGGCCGCTCTTATGATGGCCCGAGAGCTGCTATGGTGCCGGCTGCTGGAGGGCGGTCATGACGTGTTGCTGGAGCGAGTATCCGAACTCCTGGACGCCGCCGCCTTGGGAGCACCTCCTTTCTACATCTAGCTGCCACCCTAGGTCCAGGGCGGGCCGTATGGTGGCCCCATATGTGCCCACGCAACTCCGAGCGGACTCCAGGCCCTACTCAATGCCAACATAGCTGTCAGCACCGGGCGCCAAGTCGCGTCGGCCCCATATCTGGCCGGTGAAGGAGCGCACGCCGCGGCCTTCGGCCTCGGCGGGCCACCGCGCCATCACCCTCAAGACAACGCACCAGGCCGGACTGCGTGGCATGTGGGGCACTACAGCGAGAACCACGGGGCGGTGGTCCCAGAAGCTTATGTGCCCCACATGGTGGGTCGAGAGTGCGCATTGGAAGAAGACCATGGCTCGTTCCTCGGGCCAGGCTGGGGCGAGGAGCCACCAGAGGATGAGCTCTTTCAGGAGCCCCAAGAGGGCCTCGACGGCCGCGCCTGTGGCAGCAACTATCTGGTACCACTAATTCCTCAGGAGCAAGCTTATGCTAATAATGGGTCGCAGGAGGTACAGGTCACCGTGGCAGATGGCTGCCCCAATGCTACAGCCTCTTACCCCTCGGGAGGAGGGCACCGGCGGTTGCAGGAGAGGGGCCGAGATCCGGGTTCGTCCCCGCGGCGCTCGGCGCAAGGTGTTCTCCGGAGGTAGGCCCTTTGCCGGGGAGGTGCCACAGGGCCTGCCCCCAGCAGAGGACCCATGGTCGTCGGGGGAACCGCTGGAGACCGCTCTACCCTAGTGGCGTCGTCCTTGGTTTCCGGTCGCCATCAATGGTAGTAGAGTGTGGCGCAAGGCGGGCCCCTCGTCTGGCGATATGAAGCAAGGCCGGTACCTGTGAAGAAGGCCCAACGCTTGTGAAGCTCGTAGCCCCGTGACACTCTCACGTAATAATGAGTGGGGCTGTACAGGCCCCAGAGTCTCCAAAGAGCCGCCCTCGGGCCTCGGGGGCTCCCGCCCACGCCCAGTGGCAGCACTTAGCTCCGCGCTGGTGAGAAGACGTCGAAGACTAGACTAGGTGCCGAACGCAGCTCTTTGCCTTTTGCCTTTCCATCTGTTGACGAGTTTCTTCGATTTGAATTTAAGTTGGATTTGAGCTTGAGACTTGCGTGTGTCTGAGGAAGGGGTGTTTAGTGTCGTTCGAGCAATCTCTCGTGTTCTGGTTTCGGCTTTGCGTCCAAGTTAGCGTCAGCTTCCTCCCCTCGTGAGCCCCTCGTGAGTCGGGCCAGGCCAAGCACGTCTACAATCCGGACCGCTGTCGCCGCACCCTCTCCGGAGGTTCTCATCGCAGGATCAATGGGATCACCCAGAAGACACTCTAGGCGTTGC
Organism: Triticum aestivum; assembly: GCF_018294505.1. Lineage (NCBI taxonomy): Eukaryota > Viridiplantae > Streptophyta > Magnoliopsida > Poales > Poaceae > Triticum > Triticum aestivum. The sequence continues at coordinate 231,925,435 of NC_057813.1, read as the reverse complement.
GGCCCCCACATGCCCGCTCGGGATTCGTCAGGGTCAAAAGGTAAACAGGTCAGCTGACCCACTACCGGGCCAGTAGCTAGGCTCACACGCAGCGTTATGCTTACAAGGATATCGATCGCAAACCTTTACATGAGGGGCTTCCCCTCCCAAAATGCTCTTACAGTCTTCAGGTCCGAGCCTGAACCTTCTTCATGCAGGGTAGACAGCGGTGACGTACGATCAGTCGGACATATCACTCGCCGCGTCATCTGGGGCGGCTCCAGAGGCGTCGCTGGCATCATCACCATCACCGCCAACACCTCCGCCAGCGCCAGGCGCATCCACCACGCCGCCTTCATCGGCGGCCACGATCATGCCATCATCATCAGATGTGAAGGCCCTGACGAGGGTGTCCACGTTGTCCTCCACCCATTGCACCAGGTCGCCCCGGATGGCTATGGGCACAGGTGCAATGGCGGCATCAAAATCAAAGTGGGGATCCCTGTCCGGCAGATAGCTGAAGACACGGGAGAAGGCACGCCCGAGAAAGGCTCGGCTCTTCTCCTCGACGAGCCAACGTGACCTCTCGGAGTGGTTCTCCAGAAGCGTCACCACGTCAGTAAAAAATTGGAGGTTGCCAGCATAGTTGGTCTCATGCGGCACCTCGGTAGCGGCCTCGCAAATGTTGCCCAAGGCCGTGTTAGCCCGTTCCCTAAGTGTTCGGAGCATGGGGGCGTGCTCATGCTCCAGAACCCACCTCTGACGGATCTCGTCCTCGTTCTGCCGTGCGATGCCCTCGGCGCCATCAACCCTCTGTCGGAGAAGAAGCAGCTCGGCGGGGGAAGAGGCCAGCTCCGCCTGCGCTGCGCCAAGGGCGGCTGTGGACGAGTCCGCACCCCGTGTCAGTTCGGCCAGTTTGGCCCCGAGGGCCGCGGTCCTACCCTCAGCTTCGGCCCTGATCAGCTCCAACCTCGCTTCGTATTGGCGCTCGAGATCCGAGCGAGCTTCCGCCACGCGGCGGTTGACCTCTTCTTGGGCTCGGGCTTCGCGCGCGGCAACGTCATCCTCTGCCTAAGCCACCAGGCACTCCCTCGTATCCAACCGCTCAAGGTCAGGGTTGCGCTGGGCGCCTCCAGCGTCAGTGCTTCCTCGCGCTTCTAGAGCTCCGCCTGGTCGACGGAAGCCTCCTTCAGGGACACAAGGGCCGCCTAGCGCAGTTCCACTTGCTGCTCCAAAGAGTTGCTCCAGGCTTGGAGCTCCCACACGCGCTCCTCCACATCCTTGTGCCGTTGGTCTGCTTCCCGGGCCTCCTCGACGGCTTGAGAGCAGGCCTCTCGCGAGGCCGCCAGCGACGCTTCAGCCTTCGCGTTGTCAAGGTCACGCTGGTGACGCGGAAGGGCGACGACTACCTTCAGCTTGTGCCTCTCCTCAGCAAGGTGCAAGCCTTCGGCCTCGAGGCGCGCATCCTCGCTAGCAAGCTCCGCCCCGATCCAGCTCACTGCATCCGCCGCCCCCTGGAGGATTCTTGGCGAAGGGCGCGGCGCTCGCGAGCACGCCTGAGTATGTCTTCCGCGTCACCCTCCGCCACTAGCGAATGCAGAGGGCACTAGGGCAGCATGCCCCCTCCCGGCGCAGGGCTGGGGGCAGGTGCCCCAGCAATCGCCGGACGGGCCTCGCCTAGAGCTCGGCCTAGCACCAGTCCGTCACCAGAAGAGGAGCTCAAGACTGACTTCAGCCAATCGCCGTTCACGGTCAAGGAAGGAGCACGGGGCAAGCTAGTTGTGCCCCAGGAGAACTCGTGAAGGGAGGACAGCAGGCGTGCAAGCTCGAGATGCCCAGCGGGACAGGACACTTCTTTGACTGGCCGAGTGGCAGGGGCGCCGCTCGAGCTCGGCGCACCAAGGGTCAGCAGCGAGGACAAAGCTTGGAGGGACGGCTCCTTGGTCGTCTCCGCGAATTCAGCAGGAAGGGCCCTGAAAGGCCGCGATCAGCTGCAAGAACAGAAAAATAAAGGAGCAAAGAAAGAAGAGGACTTACTCGTCCATGGCAAAGTACTTCCTGCGCTTCAATAGGCGGCAAGGGCGATCGTCACCGCCCAAGGCCTCCTTCCTCTTGTGGAGGGCCACGAAGTCTATGCGAAACCGGCCTAAGCGCTCGGCGCAGGGGTCGGTCTGTGGCATGGAAGAGGCGTCAAGGTGATCAGCGCCAAGGGGACCTGCCTGAGGGACGCCACCGGGCGCCGCCTCATGATGAACAACTGGGTCCTCGGGAGCCCCAACCTCGGGAGCCGTAGGCCGTGACTCCTCGCCTGCCACTGCTCCAGGACGGGCTTCGGGAGATGCCGCCTCCGGAGCTCCATGCGGCATCAGCACCTCGACATCATTCCCTTCATCTCCCGGCGGTTCTTGTCACTACAAGAAATATGTCAACTAGTGACCTTCTGTCAGTGACCCTAGAAGAATTGGTCATAGATCTATGACCATTTGAGACCAATTGGTCAAAAGCTATTCGGGGGGCTCCAAACCCTAAACCATTGCGACCATTTTGGTCAGAAAGGTCATAATTCCCTTACACGAAATGGTCATAAAGCAAACAGCGCTAGTCCGCTGCCTTATTTCTAGTTGTTAACGACAAATATAGATGGTCATAGCCTTGCAAATTGTGGTGGGTTGCGATGACTAAGCGCCATCTCATCAGTTTTGCCTATGTGTCATGTCCATGTGTCAATTTTTGCCCTAGGTTGTGAAGCAACCTATATTTCTGTTATTCCAAAAATTCCCAAAAAATTCCCATAAATTGGTTGGATCATATCTTCATCAAATATGTCAAAAACCTTCCTTGCCTAGTTCAAAAATAATTCAACAATATTCATTTTCCTATTCTATTCAGAGCAACACTTTGTGAAGGAAGTACCACTTTGGCATGTCCAAATAGTATCCATTTTCTACAGTGCTTTCCTATGCCCAAATAACCATCCTCCACCAAATGCCAGCTCAATCCATTCATTATTTTGAGCCCAGCTTCAACATTCGTATTTATGTCCAGTGTGGTACTTTGCAAAGCAAGTACCACCTAGGCTCCTCCTTTTGAGCTGAAAATTTGTGAAGACGGTCTTCTTAGTAACTGATCATTCTCAGCCAAAACTCATGCCCCATTAGCCATGTACATTTCCCGTATCGCTAATCAAACACTTGGCTGCTAATTCATGTTTGAGCATCGATCGGTCTCCTCGTGAGAATCTTATGTTGTAAGTTTCTTCCCAGGACCTACCTGGGGAGTGCCCAACCCACTAGACATTCCTAGGCCGCCCAGAACACATGGCAATGCCACGGTCACGCGGCGACCATGCGGCGGGCATGCGAGTTTACGCGCTCTAGAGTTGGGGCCCTTGGCCACCGCCCAAACCTCGACGTATCACCACCAAACCATGCATTTATGATTAAATAGGTACTTATGTAACTAGAAATGATTTTTGGAAAAAATAAATAGCAAACTATGAGGCAGCTACAGTTCAAATTTGACCCGCTTCCACCTGAATCGGCGGAAATTTGTCTTTTTCACGAGAGGTGGATCAAAACTTTGTACACCCAACCATTTTGTCAATTGTGCATTAAATATGTCCTAGTATTTTAGAAAATTGATTTGGTCCAATTTTGCAACAATTATTTGGGAGGTCCTTCAGAAAAAACCCTCCTTTTGGGCACTCAAAAAATGGAAAATGGTTTTTTCGTCCAAAGAAAATGAAAACTTCCTTAGGCAACATTGTTTGCCATTCCAATATGCACACTTGTGCACAATATGAGATCATTTGAACAAACTATGCCATGAATGTGGCCATAAGATTGAGCATTTGGCTTGAAAGCCATTGATCTCCACACATGATAGCTCGTTTCTGAGAACACCTTTTTAAAATAATTGTCGTATTACAAGTTTATTATTTTTCATGGTAACTTGGCCACATATAATGACACAATGCAAAGGTTTTCTAATTGTTTGATTTTTTTTGATTTTTTATGCCCGTTTCAAAATGCAGTCAAAACGGCGGGAATGACCGTTCCTAGCTAGTGGTTGAATCTTGGAATTTTTTGGTGTTTCTCTGATTAAATAGATAGTTTTGTACCTAGAAATGATTTTTGGAAAAAATAAATAGCAAACTATGAGGCAGCCGCAGTTCAAATTTGACCCGCTTCCAATTGAAACGACGGAAATTTGTCTTTTTCACCAGAGGTGGATCAAAACTTTTTACACCCAACCATTTTGTAAATTGTGCACTAAATATGTCCTAGTATTTTAGAAAATTGAATTGGTCCAATTTTGCAACAATTATTTGGTAGGTTCTTCACAAAAAAACCTTATTTGGGGCACTCGAAAAATGGAAAATGATTTTTTCGTCCAAAGAAAATGAAAACTTCCTTAGGAAACATTGCTTGCCATTCCAATATGCACCATTGTGCACAATATGAGATCATTTCAACAAACTATGCCATGAATGTGGCCATAAGATTGATCATTTAGCTTGAAAGCCGTTGATCTCCACACATGATAGCTCATTTCTGAGAACACTTTTTTAGAATAATTATCGTATTACAAGTTTATTATTTTTCCTGGTAACTTCGCCACATATAATGACACAATGCGAAGGTTTTCCATTTTTTGATTTTTTTATGCCCGTTTCAAAATGTGGTCAAAATGACCGGCTTGACCACTCGTAGCTAGTGGTTGAATTTTGGAATTTTTTTGGTGTTTGTCTCATTAAATAGATACTTTTGTACCTATTAATGATTTTTGGGAAAAATATAGAGCAAACTACGAGGCAGCTGCAGTTCAAATTTGACCCGCTTCCAGCTGAATCGGTAGAAATTTGTCTTTTCACCAGAGGTGGATCATAGCTTGTGACACCCAACCATTTGGTCAATTGTGCATTAAATATGGCCTACTATTTTACGAAAATGATTTGGTACAAATTTGCAACAATTATTTGGTAGGTTCTTCACAAAAAAAACTCATTTTGGGCACTCGAAAAATGGAAAATGATTTTTTCGTCCAAAGAAAATGAAAACTTCCTTAGGCAACATTGTCTGCCATTCCAATATGCACCCTTGTGCACAATATGAAATCATTTGAACAAATTTTCGTTCAAATTTTTCCCGCTGCCTACTAAATGGATGAAATTTGTTTTTTTATAAGAGGTGGATCAAAAGCTTTTGACATGTAACTATTTGGTCAATCTTACATAAAATCTGGTCTAATATTTTTGAAAAATGGAGTTGTGCTATTTTGGAACAAATATTTGGTAGCTTCTTCACAAAAAAATCTTTTTATGCACTCGAAAAATGAAAGCCTTCGAACTATGGCGTCGTTTGCCATTCTGAGATGCACACTTATGAAAAAAACAAGATCATTTTGACAAACTATGTTGTTGTTATGTTTAATTCCTTTTTAAAGTTTTGGGTCCAAATTTTTGAGATACAAGTGCGAGATAGCCGGCCAATGAGACGTGAGAAACAACTTTCACGCGGATCACCAAATTCAACGCAATCTGAGCCATCCATCACGCATCCATCCAACGGTGGAGCTTCTCCGGAGAGTCAAAAACCCTAACCCACCCACCCACCCTCCCCTCGATCCCCCAGATCCCCACCCGCCGCCACCCCCACTCACCCACTCCCCCCTCCCCTTGGTCCCCCAGATCCACCCTCTCCTCTCCCGCAACCCCAAACCCGGCCCCGCCGCCGATCTCCACTCCCGCAAACCCATCCCCAGCCCCGCCGGCGACCTCCTCCCCCACTCCTCGACTGCCCTGGCAACATCCTCTACTTCATACCCGCCGGCAACCTCCGCCTTCCACTCCACCATCTCCTTCTCTCCACGCCGAAACCCTAGATCGACGCCATGGCCACCTCTCTCTAGTGTCCCCTCTCTCTCTCCTGTGGCAGCATTCACCACTTCAACACCGTCGGCGACCACAACCATGGCCTCCACCTCCCCTTCCCTCCCTGGTTGGAGATCCACTCAATTCCTCTCGCCCCCCGATCCCTCTCCAATCCCGCCGCTGGCCGACTACCACCCCCACCTGTGACCTCCCTTCCTCCCGAGATGTACGGATGTGGCGAGATGGATCGCAGGATCCCCACCGCGCCGGACCGGTGAGATCCAGCTCCTTGCCGATCCCATGGCCTCCGCGGTGGCGCGAGTCCTCCTCCTCATTCGTGCTGTCGCCTCCTCCCTCGTGGGGCACACGGACGCCCTTTGGTCACTGGGCATCGGTGATGAGGCGGGGGCCGGGGCCACCGTGCAGGGGGAGGACGCCGTGGACCTCAACCCCACCAGCTTGGGCGCCTTCCTCATGGCCTCGCGAGAGCAGTTCGCCGTCATCGAGTTCTTCGCCCACTGGTCAGTCGCTCCCCGGCTTGATTCGCATCCTTTTTTATTCCATATGCGGATTGCTTCGATTCGATTTGGTCTGAGGTGTGGATTCAGAACTGACTGGAACATGATGATTTTGTTAGCCCACTGAAGAATTACCCAACACCTCAATACTCTGCCACACTATGTTGAGTTTTTTTAATCATGTGCGAGTTAATTGATACTACAGTAGTCTGTTTAGTCCTAGTTCTTTGCAGGACCTTGTTCTGTTATACTCAGCATAGAAGTATGCTATTCTTGCAGTGTCTATTCTGTCGAAAAATTGAAAACACTTTTCTTAATGCAATCTTTATATTTGACCATGCACAGATGACAATCGTTTATATGAGTGCGGTGAACAGCACGTTGATGCAAAGATATGGCTTCTCATCACCAACGGTAATCCATGCCTTTGAGTTTAATTACCGTTTCCCTGTATGAAAATTCAGCAGCGAAATTCCTTTTCCACTTTTCGAACTTACGTGGCCCTCTATGCACACAACGAATTCTGTGGAATCCCTAGGAACATATAAACTTCTCAAGCCCTGCCAAGATCCACCTGGATTCTTTCCTGTCAGTCTTCAACATAGTTGGCCTGCACGACGAGCTATACCACAACGGTAGGGAGCACAAAATGTTCTTATGAGTCATTTCACAGAGAAGCTGGCTTGACCCGCAGCATTCTGATTTAAACCATCGTGTTCATTCATTCATGTTTGCTTGCTTGCTTGCAGTTGCATTGACATCGGGAGAAAGCACGTTTGTCAATGGAGGAGTGGTGGCGGCAGCAAGAACTCTACCGACATGGTCGGACGGTGACCTTCCTGGTCAGACGGTGACCTTCCTGTCAACCTGAACAGCCACAGCACCACGCGCCTCTCCGGTGGCGAGGAGGCACAACAACACGTCCTCCTCGACGGCGGCGTAGCCGACACCCTCTGCTCTAAGGAGGAGGGAAACATCGTGTCGCTCAAGAACTACATGAAACAGATTGTACTTCAGGGAGATCGGTGTCGGCACACCACCCCAGAATTTCACCTTCATCTCGGTGCGTCCTCCTCCTCGGTGGTGCTGATACCTTTTTGGTTTTTAGGATTAAGATGGTTTGGCTGTTTGTGAGACTGTGACACAGGGGATTGACGATGTCTTTGGTGCTTTGTTGGTGCAGATTGCGTGCTACCTCCACTCACGCTATAAGGCGGGGGCGTCCAGCACCTGCAAGAAGAATAGTTGGCGTCTGGAAACTTCTCTCACCACCATGCTAGTGATTGTGCTTTACAGTAGTTGACATGCTCTATTCCTGTCTGTTTTGCTTGCTGTCAAAGATCGTGTGTATTGTACACACCCCTCTGTGATTTATGCACTTCACATGCATTTTCCCCATCACCCACAAACCGTAGCATGCTAGTTGTATGTGCTACTGCAATTCTTGCACTTGATTTCAAATCGTTCTCTGCTCTGTGTGTGCACGTGTGTTAATGATGGATTGGCTGGTCAGATGATGCTACAACAACATATTCCTAAGATTCTCTTTGAGGAATACAAAATCAAGGTTTTAAAGACTGATGGCCAGCCTATCTAATGTTTGTTTGCTTCTATACACTTGCTCCTTCCAGTAGGCATTGCAAGTGATGTGTTCAAGTGTAGTCCTCTAGTCACATTTTTTAACCAGTACCATATGATTGTAGCATACTTCTAGTTTTAGTCATTTAACATCTTAATTTACCTAGAATGATGAAGTAGTTGCACTTGGAAGATGGGCTGAGCAAATGATGATTCATATGATTATTCTGATACATTTGATGTTCAAAATCGAGCTTTTTAAACCTGATACTCAGCCCATCACAAATCAGTCATCTGCTACTCTTGTTGTGCTGTAGTTTCTTATGATGATTTGAAAGTAAATAGAGTGTAACTATGTTATCCTGTTTTGGTAAAATAGGTACCAACACCTGGGATCGGTTTGAGATGCGGGTGCACAAGAGGGCGTTCAACCTTGTCAACCAGAAGGTATCCTGAACATTCTTAGATTGCTTTTGTCACCAAGCCACGCAGATCATCTAGTTAGATAGAATCCGCTATGCTAGGGTGATGAATGAACGAACAAACAATAATAGGAACATGGGCACCAGGTTTTAGAGGGCTTGTGATTTTGTGCTTGCAGCAAGCCCGCCTTGTAGGCTCGATGAGTTATCCTGTGTATTTTATCTTGCTAGACGAGTTATCCAGCAATACTAGTGCATAGTACAAAATTATCATAGATCCTGGCTGTAACCTGCTTTTGTGATTGTGACTTTGGCCCGCATGATTTTGTGGGGATTTGGTACCAGACTAGAGGTAGAGGCTTGACAATTTCTTGCTGTTTCAGTCAAGTGCTTTATAGATAGTTGTCTTATATGCATTTTCCATTCCTAATGGTGCTTTTTAATTTCCTTGCCAGGCCAAATAAAAGATGTTGTTCTCGGTGGAGTTGCACTTAAGGATGAGCACAGAGAGAAATTTAATCAAATCCAAAAGGTAGATTCTTTGTTCTTATCAGATGTTGGCAGATTCTATTTGTTGTGCATATGCCAAGTGTGGCTACCTGATTGTAAACATAACTGCAATACTATATATATGTTGACAGTCTGGTAAAAACAAACTTGTCGTGGCTAGGTTTATGGATCTTGAAAAAAAATCATCTATGCTTTCCTTACTCATACAAAATGCCCAGCTGTTGTTCTTGTTAATACAAGTGTGCATACCATCGGCACCTTCACCAAACTTAAAAGGCTCTATCAACATATTCCTCTTTACTGAAAACTCATTGTTCTTTTCTAAACTATTGCAAAAATCGAGCAGTGGTACTAATTATATAAATTTTATATTGTCTTGGTAGCTTCATTCGTGTCTGCCACTGATTGGTTTCTGCTTAACCCATGTGTAGAGGGAGTACTAAACAACAGGATTTCAATCACCTTGTATACACTAGCAGCTTGCTTACACAGTTGTCACTTGTGCTTGTGGTAGCCATTATGTGGCTGAATCATGTCTGTGTCTACTAATCATCAGTTAATAGTATTTGGCTTCTTTGTGATGGTCTGGGACTATTTTACGGTGATGTGGATATACTTTCTAGGGACAATTGCATTTTTACCCCTAGTTGGTTCCTACCCATGGGTTTTGCCCTTAATTTTCGAGCTTGCTCAGTTTTGCCCTTACTTTTTTCATCGAGGTCCCTCGAATAACCTTTGACTGTTTGACCAAAACTTTAAAAATTCATAACTAAATCATACGAACTCAGAAAAATGCAAATAAGATATGAAAATGTTCAGATAAACATTACCTTTATGGAATATCATTTGCATTCAGGACAAAAGCATCGTTTAAACTACCCGAGGTAATTAATGTTATTAACATTATTAAAAATAAATAGGTATAAACAATATTTTTTTCATGAATAAAAATTACATGCAAATGTAGGTGATATTTTCTAAACATCCTGATAACTTATTTGCATTTTTCTGAGTTTATATCAACTTGTTATGAATGTTTGACCATTATTTGGAAACTTCATAACAAGTTGATACGAACTCAGGAAAATGCAAATAAGGTATCAGGATGCTCAGAAAACATCACCTACATTTGCATATAATTTTTATTCACAAAAAAATATTGTTTATACCTATTTATTTTTAATAATGTTAATAACATTAATTACCTCGTGTAGTTTAAACGATACTTTTATCCTGAATGCAAATGATATGCCCAGAAAGGTAATGTTTATCTGAACATTTTTATATCTTATTTGCATTTTTCTGAGTTCATATGAATTAGTTATGAATTTTCAAAGTTTTGGTCAAACGGTCAAAGGGCATTCGAGGGACCTCGATGGAAAAAGTAAGGGCAAAACTGAGCAAGCTCGAAAAGTAAGGGCAAAACCCGTGGGTAGGAACCAACTAGGGGTAAAAATGTAATTCTCCCTACTTTCTAATTTAAAGTTACTAATCTGTGGTCTGGTGTCATATTATGGTCTAATATTTTTTGTTTTGACTCTTTTTCTAGTGCGAGGAAAGCTGTGAGTAGACGTCAATGATGCCTACTTGTTTGGCTGCTACATTGATGCATGCGTCGGTCAAGCAAGCACACATGCATATACGTACATGTTAGGATAGTAGCAGATATTCCCTCTGTTCCTGCTATATTCCTGTGTGAGTGTATTTCTAAGAGATGTGTTATGTAAACCTGGGAGATGTGTTATGTGATGTGATATGATGGATGATTTGAATTCGACATGGAGTTTTCCTGATTTGAATATGAAACAACTTTGTCCAAACATTTCTTTCAGAATCTGAGATCTAATGTTGGACAAATAATTGGGCTGGAAAAGGCAACAACCCAACAAGCATTGGACTGTTTAAAAAGCGAAACAAAAAACCTTAGAAAATAAAAAAAGAAATATACTAAAAAAAGGCCGAGGCCCCCTAGTACGGAAGAACCTAACAAAAAGGCCGAATTGTGGGGTATGGCCCATGCTGAAATTAATAGGAAAAAAATTAAAGGTTGAATTGTTGGGCTCGGCCCATCTAAAACACCTAATCGGACCGGGCTGAATCTTGTCAGTGACCTTTTGAATTGGTCGTAATTTTGCCACGTCAGATTGCCACGTCGGATCGACGTGGCCTGGGTAGACAGCCAGTGACCAAAACAAAAGGTTATGGGTTCAACAACCTTCTGTTTTGGTCGTAAATGTCTACGACCTTCTCACGGAGAAGGTCGTTAATTTCACTTTACGACTGCCAGCTTTTGACCTTCTGTTTTTGGTCACAAAAAGGTCGCAAATGAAAAACAATGACCTTTTGGTGACCAATAGTCAAGGTCACAAGTTGACATATTTCTTGTAGTGTGTCTCCCCGCTCCATCGCCTGAGACAGGGCCGCTTTGGGCGACCGGAAGAGCAACCACGGTGACAGGGTTCTCGCGGGGCCCCGTGAGGCCAGCCGGGCGAAGCCCCCACTCGTCGAAGCTGGGCATCTGCTTCACGAAATCGGCCCTGACCGAACAAAGATACAAGAGGGCACCATCATGTCGAAGGCTGCCTGGGGAAGGATCGCCAGTCAGGACCTTGAGCACCGTCCTCAGTGCTTCCGGCGCCAGGTCCTCCTCCTGAAGCCGCATGCGGTCTTTGTGCCCCGCAAAGTCCCACATCCGGCGAGAGTGGCGCTGGAGAGGAGCAATGTGACGCTGGAGGAACTCCTTCACCACCTTGGGCGCCGTCACGTTGAGTGCCCTCAAGCTCTCGAAGCGGCGCAAGACAAAGACGAGCCGGGGGCTCACGAGCGCCTCATGACTCCAGCCTGAGTTGGGAACTGTTGTGGAACGTTGCAGAAAATAAAAATATTCTACGCTTCACCAAGATCAATCTATGGAGTAATCTAGCAACGAGATAGAGGAGTGCATCTACATACCCTTGTAGATCGCGCGCGGAAGCGTTCAAGAGAACGGGGTTGAGGGAGTCGTACTCGTCGTGATCCAAATCACCGAAGATCCTAGCGCTGAACGGATGGCACCTCCGCATTCAACACATGTACGGTTGGGGAAGACGTCTCCTCCTTCTTGATCCATCAAGGGGAAGGGAGAGGTTGATGGAGATCCAGCAGCACGACGGCGTGGTGGTGGAAGTAGCGGCGATTTCGGCAGGGCTTCGCCAAGCTCAGCAAGAGGGAGAGGTGTTACGGAGGGAGAGGGAGGCGCCAGGAGCAGGGGTGCGCAGCCCTCCCTCCCCCCTCTTTATATAGGGGCCCGGGGGGCGCCGGCCCCCTAGAGATCCCATCTCAAGGGGGGGGGGGGCAACGGCCAAGGGGGGACTTGCCCCCCAAGCCAAGTGGGGCGCCCCCCCACCCCTAGGGTTTCCAACCCTAGGCGCAGGGAGGCCCAAGGGGGGCGCACCAGCCCACCAGGGGCTGGTTCCCTTCCCCACTTCATCCCATGGGGACCTCCAGGATAGGTGGCCCCACCTGGTGGACCCCCGGGACCCTTCCGGTGGTCCCGGTACAATACCGGTGACCCCTGAAACTTTCCCGATGGCCGAAACTGGACTTCCTATATACAGTTCTTCACCTCTGGACCATTCCAAAACTCCTCATGACGTCCGGGATCTCATCCGGGACTCCGAACAACTTTCGGGTTACCGCATACTAATATCTCTACAACCCTAGCGTCACCTTACCTTAAGTGTGTAGACCCTACGGGTTCGGGAGACATGTAGACATGACTGAGACGACTCTCTGGTCAATAAACAACAGGGGGATCTGGATACCCATGTTGGTTCCCACATGCTCCTCGATGATCTCATCGGATGAACCACAATGTCGAGGATTCAAGTAATCCCGTATACAATTCCCTTTGCCAATCGGTACGTTACTTGCCCGAGATTCGATCGTCGGTATCCCAATACCTCGTTCAATCTCGTTACCGGCAAGTAACTTTACTCATACCGTAATGCATGATCCCGTGACCAACCACTTGGTCACTTTGAGCTCATTATGATGATGCATTACCGAGTGGGCCTAGAGATACCTCTCCGTCATACAGAGTGACAAATCCCGGTCTCGATACGTGTCAACCCAACAGACACTTTCGGAGATACCCGTAGTATACCTTTATAGCCACCCAGTTACGTTTGTGACGTTTGGTACAACCAAAGCACTCCTACGGTATCCGGGAGTTACACGATCTCATGGTCTAAGGAAATAATACTTGACATTGGAAAAGCTCTAGCAAACGAACTACACGATCTTGTGCTATGCTTAGGATTGGGTCTTGTCCATCACATCATTCTCCCAATGATGTGATCCCGTTATCAATGACATCCAACGTCCATGGTCAGGAAACCGTGACCATCTATTGATAACCGAGCTAGTCAACTAGAGGCTCACTAGGGACATATTGTGGTCTATGTATTCACACATGTATTACGATTTCTGGATAACACAATTATAGCATGAATAATAGACAATTATCATGAACGAGGAAATATAAAAATAACCATTTTATTATTGCCTCTAGGGCATATTTCCAACAGTCTCCCACTTGCACTAGAGTCAATAATCTAGTTACATTGTGATGAATCGAACACCCATAGAGTTCTGGTGTTGATCATGTTTTGCTCGCGGAAGAGGTTTAGTCAACGGATCTGCGACATTCAGATCCGTATGCACTTTGCAAATATCTATGTCTCCATCTTGAACATATTCACGAATGGAGTTGAAGCGACGCTTGATGTGTCTGGTCTTCTTGTGAAACCTGGGCTCCTTGGCAAGGGCAATAGCTCCAGTTTTGTCACAGAAGAGAGTCATCGGCCCCGACGCATTGGGTATGACTCCTAGGTCGGTGATGAACTCCTTCATCCAGATTGCTTCATGCGCTGCCTCTGAGGCTGCCATGTACTCAGCTTCACATGTAGATCCCGCCACGACGCTTTGATTGCAACTGCACTAGCTTACTGCCCCTCCATTCAAAATATACACGTATCTAGTTTGTGACTTAGAGTCATCCAGATCTGTGTCGAAGCTAGCATCAATGTAACCCTTTACGACGAGCTCTTCGTCACCTCCATAAAAGAGAAACATATCCTTAGTACTTTTCAGGTACTTCAGGATATTCTTGACCGCTGTGACGCCCCCGATTCAATCGTACACTAATCATACACGCAAACGTGTACGATCAAGATCAGGGACTCACGGGAAGATATCACAACACAACTCTAAAAAACATAAATAAGTCATACAAGCAACATATTACAAGCCAGGGGCCTCGAGGGCTCGAATACAAGTGCTCGATCATAGACGAGTCAGTGGAAGCAACAATATCAGAGTACAGACATAAGTTAAACAAGTTTGCCTTAAGAAGGCTAGCACAAACTGGGATACAGATCGAAAGAGGCGCAGGCCTCCTGCCTGGGATCCTCCTAAACTACTCCTGGTCGTCGTCAGCACCCTGCACATAGTAGTAGGCACCTCCAATGTAGTAGGGGTCATCATCGACGGTGGCGTCTGGCTCCTGGGCTCCAACGTCTGGTTGCGGCATCCGAGAGGAAGAGGAAAACAGGGGAAAAGGGGGAGCAAAGCAACCGTGAGTACTCATCCAAAGTACTCGCAAGCAAGGAGCTACACTACATATGCATGGGTATATGTGTAAGGAGGCCATATCAGTGGACTAAACTGCAGAATGCAAGAATAAGAGGGGGATAGCTAGTCCTATCGAAGACTACGCTTCTGGCAACCTCCGTCTTGCAGCAGGTAGAAGAGAGTAGATTGAAGTCCTCCAAGTAGCATCGCATAGCATAATCCTACCCGGCGATCCTCCCCTCGTCGCCCTGTGGAAAAGCGATCACCGGGTTGTCTGTGGAACTTGTCTGGGTGTGTTTTATTAAGTATCAGGTTCTAGTTGTCATAAGGTCAAGGTACAACTCCGGTTCGTCCTTTTACCGAGGGACACGGCTATTCGAATAGATTAACTTCCCTGCAGGGGTGCACCACATAACCCAACACGCTCGATCCCATTTGGCCGGACACACTTTCCTGGGTCATGCCCGGCCTCGGAAGATCAACACGTCGCAGCCCCACCTAGGCACAACAGAGAGGTCAGCACGCCGGTCTAAATCCTATGCGTGTAGGGGTCTGGGCCCATCGCCCATTGCACACCTGCAAGTTGCGTACGCAGCCGGTGAGCAGACCTAGCAACCTCCATTACGAAGGAAGTCGCGTTACGCAGTCCAACCCGGCGCGCGCCGCTCAGTCGCTGACGTCACGAAGGCTTCAGCTGATACCACGACGTCGAGTGCCCATATCTTTCCTGCGTAGTTGGTTAGTGCGTATAGGCCAGTGGCCAGACTCAGATCAAATACCAAGATCTCGTTAAGTGTTATTATGAAGCAACCGCGAACGTCGACCAGGGCCAGGCCCACCTCTTGCCTAGGCGGTCTCAACCTGCCCTGTCTCTCCGCCACAAAGATCCACACAGAGGGCCGTCGGGACAAAGGTCCTTTCAGCCCCCAATCCGTGAATCACTCGCGGGTACTCCTCGAGCCGACCCGACTTTAGTCATCATCTGTAGTATGTATATATGTATAGTATATACTCGTGATCACCTCCCGAGTGATCACGGCCCAATAGTATAGCAAGGCAGACTGACAAGAATGTAGGGCCAATGATGATAAACTAGCATCCTATACTAAGCATTTAGGATTGCGGGTATGGTATCAATGACTGTAGCAACAATGACAGGCTATGCAACAGAATAGGAGTAACCGAACAGTAACATGCTACACTACTCTAATGCAAGCAGTATAGCGAAGAATAGGCGATATCTGGTGATCAAAGGGGGGGGGGCTTGCCTGGTTGCTCTGGCAAGGAGGGGTCGTCAACTCTGTAGTCGAACTGGGCAGCAGCAGCGTCGGTCTCGTAGTCTACCGGAGAGAAGAGGGGGAAGAAACAATGAATACAATGCAAACAGATGCATAATGATGCATGACATAACAAGTAACGGTGCCAGGTGTGCCCTAACGCAGTAGGAGGTGATACCGGTGAAGGGGGAAACATCCGGGAAAGTATTCCCGATGTTTCGCGTTTTCGGACAGAGGAACCGGAGAGGGAAAGTTGCGAGTTTGCTATGCTAGGGATGTGTGGCGGACGAACGGTCTGCGTATCCGGATTCGTCTCGTCGTTCTGAGCAACCTCCATGTACAAAATGTTTTCATCCGAGGTACGGTTTATTTTATATTATTTTTCAAAGTTTTAATAGATATTCCGAAATTCTGGAATTATTATTAATTCAAATTTAATAGTCAAATGCTATGTGCACACACTGAAGTGTACACAGCAGGGTCTACAGAGGCTGCCATGTGGGGCATGTTGACTAAGTTGACTCAGTCAACATCTGACTTGTCAAAGGGTGAATAGTGCACTAGGTCCCGCGTGTCATGGAGAGTAGTTGTATTTAGGTTCTTTTTTGCTGTTAATACTAAATGGGACCCGCATGTCATAGGGCCATTAGGATAACCTAACCACTAATTAATTTAACTAACGTTAATTAGCACTACTAACTGGCCGGCCCTAACACACACGTACGCACACAAGCAGCACACACATAGCACGCACACACTTGGCCATGGCCTTGGCCTGGATGTCCGAAAGCAGCAGCATAGTGGTGCAGTAACATAGCAACGCAGGAACAGGGTTGAGCAGTAGCAGCGCGGGCATCAGCTGCCGCTAAGCAAGGCAGCAACGCAGCGGCTTGAACAACAGCAACTAGCAGCCATATGCAGCGGCAGTAGCAGAACACAGCACAGCGGCGACAGAGCAAAGTAGCAGCGGAGCAGAGCAACAGAAGCAGCGGTAGAAGACGCGACGCGCGGCAAAGCAGGATGCAGCGCGGGCGAGCACGTGTAGGGCGGCCAAGGTCGCGGCCGGAGGCGAGGGGCGGCTCACTGGACGCGGCCGGCGCGCGCGCAGGAGCTCAACGGCGAGCACAGCCACAGACCTCACCGGGATTTTCACACAGGCGACGGATGGATGTATAGCCAGTCTAGTTCGAACTCCCGCACCACAGCACGTCGGACGGGGGTGGTAGTGGTGGCTGGGGTGGCCGGAGGCGAGCGCAGCGTCGACAATGGCGGCTGCCGGAGTTTGGGCGTGCCCGGACTCGGAGCTGCGGGGCACGGGGAGATGGTTTGGTGAGTATCGCGGGTTCCCAGAGAGCCAAGGAGCTCGCTGCAGAGCTCGGACGCAAGTTGTGCTTGCCGTGGCCACGGTGACAAGGCGAAAAGCGGCGATAGGATTCGCCTACGACGGAGACTAGCGGTAGAGGACGAGCACAAGCAAGCTAGCAGAGGGGATTTATGACGGGGCTCACCTAGGAGCTCAAGGAGGCTCGTTGAGTGAACGGGAGCAGCAGGGGTCGATGGATTTGGCGACGAACGCCAGCGACAGCAGAGGAGGACTCGGTCGATCCCGACGTGGTGGCGATCTTCTACTCGAGCTCGGGGTTGGAGAGGAAGAAGCGGGCGGTGCCAGTGCTTCCAGGCATAGTCCTAGCGGCGGGGAGGTCGCTGTCCGTGCGGGTGAGGGTGACCATGCTGACGGAGGTCTTGGGTCATCGCGGGGAAGAAGAAGCGGCGTGGGCGGAGGGGGAATGTGGGGATTGAAAGATAATAAGCGTTCCTACTCGAGGAGCCGCGGTTCTGTTTATATTGATGCGGCCGAAGCCAAGGAGTTTGAGTAGGAGAAGGAAAGGAGTTTGAGATGCTACGGAAACATATTCTCTAACACCCTCCCTTAATCTTAACTATCCTAGATTAAGATTACTCTTGAACTCCTCAAATGGTCTTGATGGCAATGCCTTTGTAAAGCCGTCTGCTACTTGATCCTTGGAGGGAATAAACCGTATCTCAAGTTTCTTGGCTGCAACCCTTTCTCGCACAAAGTGAAAATCAATTTCGATGTGCTTTGTCCTTGCATGAAACACAGGATTTGCGGACAAATATGTTGCTCTCAAGTTATCACACCATAAACATGAGATACGATTCTTCTTGATTCCCAATTCCTCAAGAAGTGATTCAACCCAAATGATTTCTGCAGTTGCATTTGCCAATGACTTATATTCAGCTTCTGTGCTTGACCGTGACACGGTGGCTTGCTTTCTAGCACTCCCAGAAATAAGGTTAGACCCAAAAAATACTGCAAAGCCTCCAGTTGATCTTCTGTCATCACTACATCCTGCCCAGTCAGCATCAGAGAATGCACTCACAAGAGAGGAATTAGACCGTTTGAAATGGAGTCCTATTCCCATAGTATGCTTTACATATCTCACAATTCTCTTGACAGCTGACCAATGTGCAGAAGTAGGTGCATGCAGATATTGACAAACCTTGTTGACAGCAAATGAGATATCTGGACGTGTGAGAGTTAAATATTGTAATGCTCCCACAGTACTCCTATACCTTGTACTTTCCTCCTCCTGAAGAGGCACACCTTCATATGCTGAAAGTTTTTCTGAGGAAGACAAAGGTGTAGGAACTGGCTTGCAATTCTTCATCCCCATGCGAGACAGAAGCTCAGTGATATATTTCTCCTGATTTAACACAATTCCATCTTGAGTTTTCTTGACCTTGATACCTAGGAAGAAATGCAAATCACCTAGGTCTTTCAAGGCAAACTCTGAGCTCAAATCATGCAGAATTGCATTAGTAGCATTTTGTGAAGAACTTGCAACTATGATATCATCAACATATATAAGCACAAAAATAACTACTCCAGCCTTGTTATAAATAAACAAAGATGTATCAGCTTTGGAGGCAATGAAACCAAGATATTTCAACTGTAAGCTCAATCTGGAGTACCATGCTCTGGGTGCTTGTTTTAAACCATAGAGTGCCTTGTCAAGCTTGCAAACATAATATGGTGACTTCTTGTCCTCATAACCAGGTGGTTGTCTCATAAACACTTCCTCTTCTAGAATGCCATGCAAAAATGCATTCTGTACATCTAGCTGTCGTAGACTCCAACCCTTGGATACAGCAATGGCTAGCACAAGTCTGATAGTTGCAGCTTTAACAACGGGACTGAAAGTGTCCTCATAATCAATACCATAACGTTGTTTAAAACCCTTTGCAACGAGACATGCTTTGTACCTGTCAATGGAGCCATCTGCCTTCTTTTTAATTCTGTAAACCCATTTGCAATTGATGACATTTTTACCTTTCTGATTTGGTACAAGATGCCATGTCTTGTTCCTCATAAGTGCAGAATATTTCTCATCCATTGCCTTCTTCCACTTAGGATCATCAAGTGCACTATTCAATGTTGTTGGTTCTCCTGAAATACACAACATTCCATACGAGATAGTCCCATCTTTTCTTATTTTAGGATTTCGTATACCTTTCTGTAATCGAGTCATAACTCGTGAAGAAACTGCTGGCTGGACCACAGGAGCACTCGCCGCAGAAGATCCCGAGGAAGCTGCATGTGATGACACAGGCGAATCTGGCGCCACCTGCACAAAGGATCCTATAGCCGTTGGTGTGGCCGCCTGTGTGTCCACCACACGGGTGCCAGCCGCCCGAGCCGGCACAGCAGATCGACCGCCCGACCGCGGTTGCAGGCGCACGCTGGGCGAGGGAGATTCGGCCCCATGGCTGGTCCCGCCTGCTGCTGAGGTGGCGGCATGGGAGTGGCGCGCGCTGGGCGAGGCGGATTCGGCCCCGCAGCCGACCCCGCAGCTGGTCCCGCCTGCTGCTGAATCAGCGCTGCGGTTGGTGGGAGCGCGATCCGAGGCTTATTTGGCCGCGGGACCTGAGGTCTGCGCATGAACAGGAGTTGCGGGCGCCGCCGGATCAGCTTCGTCATCTGTGCCAGGTTCGTCTCCTTCCTCAGCATGAAATATAAGATGATCTTGAGCTTGATTTTCGAAATTTTGATCATTTTGAGCGTCGTTTTCACCAGGGACCTGCACAGGCAACAGAGAAGAACCAATACCAGCAGGAATATCATCACTTTGGTTAGTACAACTGTCGCCCCCATGATCAAAAGACCGAAGATGTGGAGGAAGAAGAAGGATTTCCTTGCGGAGAAGTGCACCAGCATTGGGATGAAGGGAAGCAAAAGGGAACACAGAATCATCAAAAACTACATCTCTGGATATGTAGACCCTACCAGTAGGAACATCTAGACATTTAACTCCTTTATGCATGGGACTATAGCCTAAGAAGACACACTTTTTGGAGCGAAAAGCGAGTTTGCGTGTGTTGTAGGGTCTGAGATTGGGCCAACATGCACAACTGAAAACACGAAGAGATGTGTAGTTGGGTGTGACACCAAGGAGTCGTGTAATGGGTGTTTCAAATTTGATGACTTTGAGTGGCATGGAAGCAAATTGATAAGATATGGGGTGGTTAAGAATGCTTCATCCCAGAATTTGAGTGGCATGGATGCATTTGCTAGCAATGCTAGCCCTATATCAACTATGTGACGGTGCTTTCTTTCAGCAGATCCGTTTTGTTGGTGAGCATGAGGGCAAGAAACATGATGTGAAATACCAAGTTTTTGGAAGAAAGAGTTCAATTTTTCATACTCACCACCCCAGTCACTTTGCATAGCAATGATCTTGGAGTTCAGTTTGCGTTCAACAAGGTTTTGAAAATTGATGAAGACTTGGAATACATCAGACCGTTTCTTTAATAAGTAAATCCAAGTAAATTTACTATAATCATCAATAAAGCTTACATAGTAAGAAAATCTCCTGACTGAAGTAGGGGCTGGCCCCCATACATCTGAAAATATAAGTTGTAGAGGAGTAGTAGACACACTAGTAGAGATGGGATAGGGTAATTGATGACTTTTGCTTGTTGACACGGATCACAAACTGACTCAACACTATTCTCATAAGAGAGTTTATTTTTGCTAAGAACATATTTAACTATGACTGAAGATGGATGACATAATCGACTATGCCACCTTGATGATGATGGCTTGGTGACAATATTTGCTTGTTTATTGGACCACGAAGATGATGATGATGATATGAGTGGATAGAGGCCTCCCACGCACCATCCTCTAAGAATGATTCTCCTTGTGCTCAAATCCTTAACCAAGAAAAAGTAAGGATAGAATTCTATAAGAACATTATTATCAAGGGTGAATCGATGAACAGAAACAAGATTTTTGGAAGTTTGAGGAACATGCAAGACATCTTTAAGGTGCAAATTTTTCATGGGGTTTTGAACAATTGAACTACCAATGTGGGTGATATTCATACCAGAACCGCTTGCCGTGCGAATTTGGTCGCCTCCGTTGTATTTCTCCCGTACTGTCAGCTTGTCAAGTTCACCTATGATGTGATTTGTTGCTGCACTGTCTGCGTACCAATTAGTGTCCACACCATAGGAGACAACATGCGCCTCCTTCTCTTCTTGATCATTCTCTTCATAGCGCCACCAGCAGACACATGCACCTCCTGGATGATGTCTATAGCATATCTAGCACCCAGGATAGTCATGCTGCTGCTCGTGTACCTGCTGTTGCTGTTGCTGTCGAGGGCGTCCTCTGAATCCGCCGCCTCTATTTGCAGGAGAAGGCTGGCGGTCACCGCGGTCACCGCGGTCACCGCGGCCGCGCCCTCTTCCTCCTCGCCCACGGGATCTGCCACGGGACTGGCCGCGGCCTCTGTAGACGGTGTTGGCAGATGAATGAAACCCGCCTGAAGATGAGTCTCCCAGCATCTCCATCCTCTGATCAAAGGCGGAGATCTGAGCGAAGAGGTCATCGGCGGTGATTGTGTTCTTGACAGCGCCGATCGCCGCCACCACGGAGTCGTAGTCGCGGTCGAGTCCTGCGAGTATGTAGTCCACCATCTCCGGATCAGAGACGGGACGACCAGCGACAGCTAGCTCATCCCCAAGGCTCTTCATCTTCGCCATATACGCGGAGCTCAACAGTGTGCCCTTCTTGGTGTTGGTGATCGCGATCCTTAGATTGGTGATCCGGGACTGTGATTGCGAGGCGAAGAGATTGTTCACCGTCGTCCAGAGCTCATAGGTGGAGTCCTTCCCGACGACTTGCGCAAGGATTTCTGGAGACATGGAATTGAGAAGATATGACAGGACCTGCTGGTCTTTGGCGATCCAGGGCCTGTACAGAGGGTTCGGCTCGAGGGCCGTCGTCTTGTCCGCCTTCGTGATCTCCACAGTCTTGGGCGGAGCGGCGTCAGAGTTGTCCAGGAGCCCGGTTACCTGCGGACCTCGCAGGGCTGGGAGCACCTGGGTCTTCCAGAGGATGAAGTTTCCTCTTGCTAGCTTCTCAGATGGCGGCGATCCGAGGTTGAGGCCGACGCCGGACGAAGAAGCCATGGAGACGATGATATGTGGTTCTAGGGTTTTGATTTGTGGCTAGATGTAGGAGAAGAGGTGGCTCTGATTACCATGAAAGATAATAAACGTTCCTACTACCTCGAGGGGAGCCGCGGTTCTGTTTATATTGATGCGGCTGAAGCCAAGGAGTTTGAGTAGGAGAAGGAAAGGAGTTTGAGATGCTACGGAAACATATTCTCTAACAGGGATAGGGTTCGACCACGGGATCAGGGGAGGTCTTATATGGCATGGGGCATCGCCGGATGGCTGCCGCGTGCGGCATCCGCGCCACGGACGGCACACCAGCGTCCACCGCGCCCTGATGAATAGGGTTGAAGACGACCTGGTAATGTGCTGGGCCTGGCACTGTGCGTGTTGGGCCATGTACTCTGGTTTCCTTTTTTTTATGTTATTTCTTTCTGTTTTATTAGTCTCCTTTTATTTTAGTTTTTTTATTTAGCACCTAACTTAGTACTAAAATTAAGTCCACTACCACAAAATTTTGAACTCCAAAATAAATTAGTTTAAAATTTTATAAACTATAACTAATTGTTTTTGCTGCTGTTTTATTTATCCAAGAACATTTAATTATTTTATAAAAATGTGGTTTCTCCACCCTAATAATTACCTATGCAATATTTGGTTCACTCCGAACATTTTATTTTTAATATTTGAAAACTTTTATTGTTTACTTGATTTTGAATTTGAATCTGAATCAGTTTTGAACTAACGCGAGATTAGCAACAGTGATTGAAGTGATGTGGCATCATTAGCAGAGGGTTACTGTAGCCTAATTATCTGGGTGTCACAACCGCTGTCCAGTGTTCCATGCCGGGATTACTTTGGTACCTTCCTACCAAACTTACGGCAAGGTTTACATCAGGTGTGGTACACAACATGGCATAGATGATAGACCCTATGACCGAGGCATAGGGGACGACACTCATCTTTTCTCTATCTTCTGCCGTGGTCAGACATTGAGCCGAGCTCAATTTCACACCTTGCAACACAGGCAAGAACCCCTTCTTGGACTGATCCATATTGAACTTCTTCAATATCTTATCAAGGTATGTGCTTTGTGAAAGACCTATGAGGCGTCTCGATCTATGTCTATAGATCTTGATGCCTAAGATGTAAGCAGCTTCTCCAAGGTCCTTCATTGAAAAACACTTATTCAAGTAGGCCTTAATGCTGTCCAAAAGTTCTATATCATTTCCCATCAAAAGTATGTTATCCACATATAATATGAGAAATGCTACAGAGCTCCCACTCACTTTCTTGTAAACACAGGCTTCTCCATAAATCTACATAAACCCAAACACTTTGATCATTTCATTAAAGCGAATGTTCCAACTCCGAGATGCTTGCACTAGCCCATAGATGGAGCGCTGGAGCTTGCATACCTTGTTAGCATTCTTAGGATCGACAAAACCCTCCGGCTGCATCATATACACTTCTTACTTAAGATGTCCGTTAAGGAATGCCGTTTTGACGTCCATATGCCATATCTCATAATCATAGTATGCGGAAATTGCTAACATGATTCAGATGGACTTCAGCTTCGCTACGCGAGAGAAAGTCTCATCATAGTCAACCCCTTGAACTTGTCGATAACCCTTAGCGACAAGTCGAGCTTTATAGATGGTAACATTACCATCCGCGTCCGTTTTCTTCTTAAATATCCATTTATTTTCTATCGCTTGCCGATCATCGGGAAAGTCTGTCAAAGTCCACACTTTGTTTTCATACATGGATCCTATCTCGGATTGCATGGCTTCAAGCCATTTGTTGGAATCTGGGCCCGCCATTGCTTCTTCATAGTTCGAAGGTTCACCGTTGTCTAACAACATGATTTCCAGGACAGGGTTGCCATACCACTCCGGTGTGGAACATGTCCTCGTGGACCTACGAAGTTCAGCAGTAACTTGATCCGAAGTACCTTGATCATCATCATTAATTTCCACTCTGGTCGGTGCAGGCACCACAGGAACATCTTCCTGAGCTGTGCTACTTTCCGGTTCAAGAGGCAGTACTTCATCGAGTTCTACTTTCCTCTCACTTACTTCTTTTGAGAGAAACTCTTTCTCTAGAAAGGACCCGTTCTTGGCAACAAAGATCTTGCCTTCGGATCTGAGGTAGAAGGTATACCCAATGGTTTCCTTAGGGTATCCTATGAAGACGCATTTTTCCGACTTGGGTTCTAGCTTTTCAGGTTGAAGTTTCTTGACATAAGCATCGCATCCCCAAACTTTTAGAAACGACAGCTTAGGTTTCTTCCCAAACCATAATTCATACGGTGTCGTCTCAATGGATTTAGACAGTGCCCTATTTAAAGTGAATGTAGCTGTCTCTAGAGCATATCCCCAAAATGATAGCAGTAAATCAGTGAGTGACATCATAGATCGCACCATATCCAATAGAGTGCGATTACAACGTTCAGACACACCATTACGCTGAGGTGTTCCAGGCGGCATGAGTTGTGAAACGATTCCACATTTCCTTAAGTGCGTACCAAATTCATGACTTAAATATTCTCCCCCACGATCTGATCGTAAGAACTTTATCTTCCGGTCACATTCATTCTCTACCTCATTCTGAAATTCCTTAAACTTTTCAAAGGTCCCAGACTTGTATTTCATCAAGTAGACATACCCATATCTACTCAAGTCGTCAGTGAGAGTGAGAACATAACGATATCCTCCACGAGACTCAACGCTCATTGGACCGCACACATCAGTATGTATGATTTCCAATAAGTTGGTTGCTCGCTCCATTGTTCCGGAGAACGGAGTCTTGGTCATTTTGCCCATAAGGCATGGTTCGCATGTGTCAAATGATTCATAATCAAGAGACTCCAAAAGTTCATTAGCATGGAGCTTCTTCATGCGTTTGACACCAATGTGACCAAGGCGGCAGTGCCACAATTATGTGGGACTATTGTCATCAACTTTACATCTTTTGGTATTCACACTATGAATATGTGTAACATCACGTTCGAGATTCATTAAGAATAAACCATTGACCAGCGGAGCATGACCATAAAACATATCTCTCATATAAATAGAACAACCATTATTCTCGGATTTAAATGAGTAGCCATCTTGTATTAAACGAGATCCAGATACAATGTTCATGCTCAAAGCTGGTACTAAATAACAATTATTGAGGTTTAAAACTAATCCCGTAGGTAAATGTAGAGGTAGCGTGCCGACGGCGATCACATTGACCTTGGAACCATTCCCGACGCGCATCGTCACCTCGTCCTTCGCCAGTCTCCGCTTATTCCGCAGCTCCTGTTTTGAGTTACAAATATGAGCAACCGCACCGGTATCAAATACCCAGGAGCTACTACGAGTACTGGTAAGGTACACATCAATTACATGTATATCACATATACCTTTAGTGTTGCCGGCCTTCTTGTCCGCTAAGTATTTGGGGCAGTTCCGCTTCCAGTGTCCCTTTCCCTTGCAATAAAAGCATTCAGTCTCAGGTTTGGGTCCATTCTTTGGCTTCTTCCCGGCAACAGGCTTACCGGGCGCGGCAACTCCCTTGCCGTCCTTCTTGAAGTTCTTCTTACCCTTGCCTTTCTTGAAACTAGTGGTTTTATTGACCATCAACACTTGATGTTCCTTTTTGATTTCCACCTCTGCTGATTTCAGCATTGAAAATACTTCAGGAATAGTTATCACCATCCCCTGCATATTGTAGTTCATCACAAAGCTCTTATAGCTAGGTGGGAGCGACTGAAGGATTCTGTCAATGACCGCCTCGTCCGGGAGGTTAATGTCCAGCTGGGACAAGCGGTTGTGCAACCCAGACATTTTGAGTATGTGCTCACTGACAGAACTATTTTCCTCCATCTTACAACTATAGAACTTGTCGGAGACTTCATATCTCTCGACCCGGGCATGAGCTTGGAAAACCATTTTCAGCTCTTCGAACATCTCATATGCTCCGTGTTTCTCAAAACGCTTTTGGAGCCCTGGTTCTAAGCTGTAAAGCATGCTGCACTGAACGAGGGAGTAATCATCAGCATGTGACTTCCAAGCGTTCATAACGTCTTGGTTCTCTGGGATGGGTGCTTCACCTAGCGGTCCTTCTAAAACATATGCTTTCTTGGAAGCTATGAGGATGATCCTCAGGTTCCGGACCCAGTCCGTATAGTTGCTGCCATCATCTTTCAGCTTGGTTTTCTCTAGGAACGCGTTGAAGTTGAGGTTGACAAGAGTGTTGGCCATTTGATCTACAAGACATTTTGCAAAGGTTTTTAGACTAAGTTCATGATAATTAAGTTCATCTAATCAAATTATTTAATGAACTCCCACTCAGATTAGACATCCCTCTAGTCATCTAAGTGATACATGATCCGACTCAACTAGACCGTGTCCGATCATCACGTGAGACGGACTAGTCATCATCGGTGAACATCTCCATGTTGATCGTATCTTCCATACGACTCATGTTCGACCTTTCGGTCTCTTGTGTTCCGAGGCCATGTCTGTACATGCTAGGCTCGTCAAGTCAACCTAAGTGTTTTGCATGTGTAAATCTGTCTTACACCCGTTGTATGTGAACGTTAGAATCTATCACACCCGATCATCACGTGGTGCTTCGAAACAACGAACTTTCGCAATGGCGCACAGTTAGGGGGAACACTTTCTTGAAATTATTATAAGGGATCATCTTACTTACTACCGTCGTACTAAGCAAATAAGAAGCGAAACATGATAAACATCACATGCAATCAAATAGTGACATGATATGGCCAATATCATATTGCTCCTTTGATCTCCATCTTCGGGGCGCCATGATCATCTTCGTCACCGGCATGACACATGATCTCCAACATCATGATCTCCATCATCGTGTCTTCATGAAGTTGTAATGCCAACGATTACTTCTACTTCTATGGCTAACGTGTTTAGCAATAAAGTAAAGTAATTTACCTGGCGTTATTCAATGACACGCAGGTCATACAAAAAATAAAGACAACTCCTATGGCTCCTACCGGTTGTCATACTCATCGACATGCAAGTCGTGATTCCTATTACAAGAACATGATCAATCTCATACATCACATATATTTCACTCATCACATCCTTTTGGCCATATCACATCACAAGGCATATGCTGCAAAAACAAGTTAGACGTCCTCTAATTGTTGTTGCATGTTTTTACGTGGCTCCTATAGGTTTCTAGCAAGAACGTTTCTTACCTACGTAAAACCACAACGTGATATGCCAATTTCTATTTACCCTTCATAAGGACCCTTTTCATCGAATCCGATCCGACTAAAGTGGGAGGGACAAACACCCGCTAGCCACCTTATGCAACTAGTGTATGTCAGTCGGTGGAACCTGTCTCACGTAAGCGTACGTGTAAGGTTGGTCCGGTCCGCTTCATCCCACGATGCCACCGAAACAAGATAAGACTAGTAGTGGCAAGAAAATTGACAACATCTACGCCCACAACAAGATTGTGTTCTACTCGTGCAAAGAAACTACGCATAGACCTAGCTCCTGATGCCACTGTTGGGAAACGTTGCAGAAAATAAAAAATTTCTACGCTTCACCAAGATCAATCTATGGAGTCATCTAGCAATGAGGTAGAGGAGTGCATCTACATACCCTTGTAGATCGCATGCGGAAGCATTCAAGAGAACAGAGTTGAGGGAGTCGTACTCGTCGTGATCCAAATCACCGAAGATCCTAGCGCCGAACGGACGGCACCTCCGCGTTCAACACACATATGGTTGGGGAAGACGTCTCCTCCTTCTTGATCCAGCAAGGGGAAGGGAGAGGTTGATGGAGATCCAGCAGCACGACGACGTGGTGGTGGAAGTAGCGGCGATCTCGGCAGGGCTTCGCCAAGCTCAACGAGAGGGAGAGGTGTTACGGAGGGAGAGGGAGGCGCCAGGAGCAGGGGTGCGCAGCCCTCCCTCCCCCCTCTTTATATAGGGGCCCTGGGGGGCGCCTCCCCCCTAGAGATCCCATCTCAAGGGGGGCGGTGGTCAAGGGGGGGACTTGCCCCCCAAGCCAAGTGGGCGCCCCCACCCCTAGGGTTTCCAACCCTAGGTGCAGGGGAGGACCAAGGGGGGCGCACCAGCCCACCAGGGGCTGGTTCCCTTCCCCACTTCAGCCCATGGGGCCCTCCGGGATAGGTGGCCCCACCCGGTGGACCCCCGGGACCCTTCCGGTGGTCCCGGTACAATACCGGTGACCCCCGAAACTTTCCCGATGGCCGAAACTGGACTTCCTATATACAATTCTTCACCTCTGGACCATTCCGGAACTCCTCGCGACGTCCGGGATCTCATCCGGGACTCCGAACAACTTTCGGGTTACCGCATACTAATATCTCTACAACCCTAGCGTCACCTAACCTTAAGTGTGTAGACCCTACGGGTTCGGGAGACATGCAGACATGACCGAGACGACTCTCCGGTCAATAACCAACAGCGGGATCTGGATACCCATGTTGGCTCCCACATGCTCCTCGATGATCTCATCGGATGAACCACGATGTCGAGGATTCAAGTAATCCCGTATACAATTCCCTTTGTCAATTGGTACATTACTTGCCCGAGATTCGATCGTCGGTATCCCAATACCTCGTTCAATCTCGTTACCGGCAAGTCACTTTACTCGTACCATAATGCATGATCCCGTGACCAACCACTTGGTCACTTTGAGCTCATTATGTTGATGCATTACTGAGTGGGCCCAGAGATACCTCTCCGTCATACGGAGTGACAAATCCCAGTCTCGATCCGTGTCAACCCAACAGAGACTTTCGGAGATACCTGTAGTATACCTTTATAGCCACCCAGTTACGTTGTGACGTTTGGTACACCCAAAGCACTCCTACGGTATCCGAGAGTTACACGATCTCATGGTCTAAGGAAATGATACTTGACATTGGAAAAGCTCTAGCAAACGAACTACACGATCTTGTGCTATGCTTAGGATTGGGTCTTATCCATCACATCATTCTCCCAATGATGTGATCCCGTTATCAATGACATCCAATGTCCATGGTCAGGAAACCGTGACCATCTATTGATAACCGAGCTAGTCAACTAGAGGCTCACTAGGGACATGTTGTGCTCTATGTATTCACACATGTATTACGATTTTCGAATAACACAATTATAGCATGAATAATAGACAATTATCATGAACGAGGAAATATAATAATAACCATTTTATTATTGCCTCTAGGGCATATTTCCAACAAGAACAACAGGCAAGGTTGGGTGTGAGAGCAGGGGGCTGGGCACCCCGACATCCACATACAGCCACCGCTCCCTGAACTTGGCCTCAGGGGGAGGAAGACCAAAGTCGATCCCTGAAGTAGCCGTCTCTAGCACGGCAAGGAAGCTCACACACCCCGAGCATTGAGTGGGGTCACTCAAGCGCAAAGAGATGAAGTGGCGCAGCAGGGCAACAGAAGGAGGAATGCCCACCATTGCCTCGCAAACAAAAGCAAAGACAGCCAGGAGGGTAATGGACTCAGGCCCGAGGTGTCATGTGGATCTGATAATGGGAGATCACCACATTCAAGAAAGCAGAGAAAGGGGGAACCAGACCCGCCCACAAGGCATCGGCAAAGAACCGGACCTCCGTGACGACCCTATCAAAGGAAGCATGGGACGCAAGCCAAATCGTGGTCCGGCCGCACTCATTAAAGATGTTGGCAAGAGCAGAACGGACCTTGCGCAAGGCCTCGGGATTGATTATGATTGACCGATCGACGGCGGGGGCCACCGCCGGAGGCGAGCGGGATGAAGGCGCGGGCTTCTTCCCCTTTTCCTTCTTTGACGCCATGATGATGGGAAGGGGGGAGAGAGTTCGAGTTGGATTGAAGGCGGAGGTTGAAGCTCGAGGAAGGAGGAAGGGTAGGAAGAGCGCGGGTGGCGAAAGGGGAATAGCTGTGTGCAACCACGGGTACGCCTAGCCGGGCGCATAATAAGGCATCATGGGGAAGCGGAGGCGCCCGCGTCCAATCAACCGCCACGCGGTGCCCAAGGCCGCAGGCTGTTGGGGCCCGCGGCGCTTCGCACTTGCCCCTTCGCTTCTCTGCTAAGCCAAGTTCGGGCGCGCCTTGGGCCCGGGGGCTACTGTCGGTGTTCTGGGAACGGGGGTCCCCAGACTTGCCTGCCTGCAGCCTGCGGCGTGGCTCAAGTGGGGGCCCAATGCAGCCCAGCTTCACCAGCTCAAGCTCAAGACCCTCGCAGGGGCCGAGCCTCGCGGGGCGGACGACAAGAAGCCTCCTCAGGAGCAGCGTCCTCAGGAAGGCTCGCGAGGAGGCGGAGAGATCAAGGCAGGGTACCTCCCGAGGAGCCCGTGACGCAAGCCATGACGATCGAGGCCAGGCGGGCGCCGGCCTGCGCAGTGTCCTTGTTTCCCCTTTGGTGCAAAGGGGCAAGCACAGGCCAAGGCATTAGGCAAAGGTTACCGTTTCGATGCAACAAGACCAAGACCAGCAGAACAGTAGGATGGAGGTTATCGTGGAGCCCAGGACGGCGTCATCGTCAGAGCCTTTGGCAGCCGAAGACCAACTTTAGTCAGGATAAGTGTACTAGATGTTCCCCTCCAAAATGGCCAATTGTTGGCGCCCTTACCGCTCATTATTTGGGAAGAGGCCCAGGGCCTCCCTCTATAAATAGGACTAGCCACCATAAAGTAGAGGCATTGAGCATCTATCTCGAGAAGATGCATAGACTAGAGAGAAGCGACTGAACTCACCCTATCAGTTCATTGCACCAGCTCAAGAACAGCCCCTCGCGAGGCTTTTCTCCCTTTGCATTGTTCATCATCAGCCCCAGAGGCAATCCACCACACCAGACACTGGAGTAGGGTATTACACCACAATGGTGGCCTGAACCAGTATAAATCTCGTGTCCCTTGTGTGTTCTTCTTTCTGGCCTAGATCCATTGCGAGAATCCGACGCGTGAGCTGGTAGGGGGAAGATCTTCGTGCGCACCCCAGTGTTCGAACCTCAAGGGTCTGCCGGACCCAAAATCCGACACATACCCTCCGATACTACTCATAGATTCATCAAAATAAGCAAACAACACATAGAAAACAGAATCTGTCAAAAATAGAACAGTCTGTAGTAATCTGTATCATTCGAATACTTCTGTAACTACAAAAATTCCACCAAATTAGGAAGTCCTAAATTTTTTTTTGTACCAATACAGGGCAAAAATAATCAGATCAAATCACGTTTCTGTGAATTGTAAAAACTAATTTACTGGGTGCAAAAGTTTCTGATTTTCAGCAGGATCAACACAACTATCACCGTAAGCTATCCTAAAGGTCTTACTTGGCACTTTATTGAAAGAAAAGCTACAAAACATGATTACTACAGTAGCATAATCATGTGTACACACAAAAACAGTAGGGGTAAATATTGGGTTGTCTCCCAACAAGCGCTTTTCTTTAATGCCTTTTAGCTAGGCATGATGATCTCAATGATGCTCACATAAAAGATAAGAATTGAAACATAAAGAGAGCATCATGAAGAATATGACTAGCACATTTAAGCCTAACACACTTCCTGTGCATAGGGATTTTGTGAGCAAACAACTTATGGGAATAATAATCAACTAGCATAGGAAGGCAAAACAAGCATAACTTTAAAACTTTAAGCACATAGAGAGGAAACTTGATATCATTGCAACTCCTACAAGCATATATTCCTCCCTCATAATAATTTTCAGTGGCATCATGAATGAATTCAACAATATAACCAGAACATAAAGCATTCTTTTCATTATCTACTTGCATAGAAACTTTACTACTCTCCACATAAGGAAGTTTATTCTTTATGGCATACGTATCATCACAATAATCATTATAAATAGGAGGCATGCTTTCATCATAATAAATTTGCTCATCAAACCTTGGGAGACAAAAAATATCATCTTCATCAAACATAGCTTCCCGAAGCTTGTGGCTTTGCATATCATTAGCATCATGGATATTCAAGGAATTCATACTAACAACATTGCAATCATGCTCATCATACAAAGATCTAGTACCAAACATTTTAATGCATTCTTCTTCTAGCAATTGAGCACAATTTTCCTTTCCACCATTTTCACGAAAGATATTAAAAAGATGAAGCGTATGAGGCAAACTCAGTTCCATTTTTTTGTAGTTTTATTTTATAAACTAAACGAGTGATAAAACGAGAAAGTAAAAGATTTGGTTGCAAGATCTAAAGATATACCTTCAAGCACTCACCTCCCCGGCAACGGCGCCAGAAAAGAGCTTGATGTCTACTACACAACCTTCTTCTTGTAGACGTTGTTGGGCCTGCAAGTGCACAGGTTTGTAGGACAGTAGCAAATTTCCCTCAAGTGGATGACCTAAGGTTTATCAATCCGTGGAAGGCATAGGATGAAGATGGTCTCTCTCAAACAACCCTGCAACCAAATAACAAAGAGTCTCTTGTGTCCCCAACACACCCAATACAATGGTAAATTGTATAGGTTCACTAGTTCGGCGAAGAGATGGTGATACAAGTGCAATATGGATAGTAGATAAAGGTATTTGTAATCTGAAAATATAAAAACAGCAAGGTAACTAATGATAAAAGTGAGCACAAACTGTGTTGCAATGATAGGAAAGAAGGCCTAGGGTTCATAGTTTCACTAGTGCAAGTTCTCTCAACAATAATAACATAGATAGATCATATAACAATCCCTCAACATGCAACAAAGAGTCACTCCAAAGCCACTAATAGCGGAGAACAAATCAAGAGATTATGGTAGGGTACGAAACCACCTCAAAGTTATTCTTTCGGATCAATCTATAAAAGAGTTCGTACTAGAATAACACCTTAAGACACAAATCAACCAAAACCCTAATGTCACCTAGATACTCCATTATCACCTCAAGTATCCGTGGGCATGATTAAACGATATGCATCACACAATCTCAGATTCATCTATTCAACCAACACAAAGTACTTCAAAGATTGCCCCAAAGTTTCTACCGGAGAGGAAAGACGAAAACGTGTGCCAACCCCTATGCATAAGTTCATTGAAGCCGCAAGTTGATCACCAAAACATACATCAAGTAGATCACATGAATATCCCATTGTCACCACAGATAAGCACAGTAAGACATACATCAAGTGTTCTCAAATCCTTAAAGACTCAATCTGACAAGATAACTTCAAGGGGAAAACTCAATTCATCACAAGAGAGTAGAGGGGGAGAAACATCATAAGATCCAACTATAATAGCAAAGCTCGCGATACATGAAGATCGTATCACCTCAAGAACATGAGAGAGATAGATAGAGAGAGAGAGAGAGACCAAACACATAGCTACTGGTACATACCCTCAACCCCGAGGGTGAACTACCCCCTCCTCGTCATGGAGAGCACCGGGATGATGAAGATGGCCACTGGTGAGGCATCCCCCCTTCGGCAAGGTGCCGGAACAGGCTCCCGAGAGGTTTTTGGTGGCTACAGAGGATTGCGGCGGCGGAACTCCCGATCTATTGTGCTGCTCGATGTTTTTAGCGTATATGGACATATATAGGTGAAAGAAGTCAGTCAGGGGAGCCATGAGGGGCCCACGAGGGTGGGGGGCGTGCCTAGGTGGGTAGGGCGCGCCTCCCTGCCTCGTGGCTTCCTTGTTGCTTCCTTGACGTCTACTCCAAGTCTCCTGGATTGCTTCCATTCCAAAAATAACTCTCCCGAAGGTTTCATCCGTTTGGACTCCATTTGATATTCCTTTTCTTCGAAACACTGAAATAGGCAAGAAAAAAACAATTTGGGCTGGGCCTCTGGTTAATAGGTTAGTCCCAAAAATGATATAAAAGTGTTTCGCAAAGCCCATAAACATCCAAAAATGGTAATATAATAGCATGGAACAATCAAAAATTATAGATACGTTGGAGACATATAACTCTTCGAGATGGGATTGCAAAATCTCTGTTTCCTTTTTATAACATTTTGGTCTCACCGAAATGAGAAAATCGGTCCCACCGAGTTTGCATTGCAAACTTCTTGTTTCCTTTTTGTAACACTTCAGTCCCACCGAAGTGAGCGAATCGGTCCCACCGAGTTTGCCTGACCAACCCTCTGTGTACCTATTGCTGAAATCGGTCCCACTGAGTTTATGCGATTGGTCACACCGAGATTACGTTATGCCCTAACCCTAGCATATCGGTCTCACCGAGATGACTATATCGGTCCCACCGAAAATCCTAACGTTAACATTTTTTCCTAGATCGGTTTGACCAAGTTTGCTGATTCGGTCCCACCGAGTTTGGGAATCTGTGTGTAATGGTTAGATTTTGTGTGGAGGCTATATATACCCTCCACCCACTCTTCATTCATGAGGAGAGCCATCAGAACGTACCTACACTTACACTACTCATTTTCTGAGAGAGAACCACCTACTCATGTGTTGAGACCAAGATATTCCAATCCCACCATGTGAATCTTGATCTCTATCCTTCCCCAAGTTGCTTTCCACTCAAATCATCTTTCCACCATAGCCAAATCTGTGTGAGAGTGTTGAGTGTTGAGGAGACTATCATTTGAAGCACAAGAGCAAGGAGTTCATCATCAACACACCATCTATTACCTTTTGGAGTGTGGTGTCTCCTAGATTGGTTAGGTGTCACTTGGGAGCCTCCATCAAGATTGTGGAGTTGAACCAAGGAGTTTGTAAGGGCAAGGAGATCGCCTACTTCATGAAGATCTACCCGAGTGAGGCAAGCCCTTTGTGGGCGATGGCCATGATGGGATAGACAAGGTTGCTTCTTCGTGGACCCTTTTGTGGGTGGAGCCCTCCATGGACTCGTGCAACGTGAATGTACGATAGCACCACCTATCGGAACCACGTGAATGTACGATAGCACCACCTATCGGAACCACGCCAAAAATCTCTATGTCAACATTGCGTTTGCTCCCTCCAAACTCCCCCCATTTACTTTCTTGCAAGTTGCATGCTTTACTTTCCGCTGCCCATATACTCTTTGCATGCTTGCTTGAATTGTATTAAGATTGCTTGACTTGTGCTAAGTTGCTAAAATCTGCCAAGAACTAAAACTGGGAAAAGGTTAAGTTTTTATTTGGTCAAGTAGTCTAATCACCCCCCCTTTAGACATACTTTCGATCCTACAAATACCCTATCGCCATCGAGCATCACTGGTTACCTCTATTACCCATGTTTACATTCGATATGTTTTCCTTAATGTGATTTGTCTCGATGCATGATTCAGTTTCCATTCTTAATTAGTTATGGCTCGTTGTAGTTTGTTTTTCATTCGCTCCGCTGCTGGGTTCCGAGAGTTTTGAGATTTCTGAAGAAATTTTAAAACTCCCATTCACCCCCCTGTAGTAGACATACTTCGTTCCTGCAATTGGTATTAGAGCAAGGGACTCCTTGACTCTGCTCATTTTGGTATAACAACCTTGGAGTTTAAGTATGTCTTCAGTGAGCTACAAGTCGCATCTCAAGATTCCCATATTCGATGGGACAGACTATCCCTTCTGGAAGGAGAAGATGAAGATCCGTGTCCGAGCCATTGACGATGACATGTGGAACATGGTGCAATTTGGATTCACAATTGAAATACCTCAAGCCCCCACTGATGTCGAGAAGAAACTTATTCCGATGGACGCTCAAGCTAAAAATGAGATTGGTGGCCATCTCTCTCCTCAATTTCTTCGCTATCGACAGTGTGAAACTGCGAAGGAATTGTGGGACATTCTCGAGAAGATAAATGAGGGTGTTTTGACTCAGAAAGAAGCTCGCATTGATACTCTTCGAGCAAAGTTCAATCAGTTCAAGCGCATTGGAAATGAAAGTTGTCAGCAAACCTTCAATCGTCTGAGTGACATCGCAAATGAGCTGCAAGGCCTCAATGCCAAAGACATCACTGACCATGAGGTTGTGAAGAAGCTACTCTGATCACTTGACAGTTCATTCGACACACTTGTTCTGATGATCTGGGAACAAGCTGATTTAAAAAATCTTGACTCCGCTGATATCATGGAGAGGCTAAACATCCACGAGGAACAACAGAAAGAGAAGAGAGATCTATATGGTTCAAGCCATCACAAAAACCATGATCGCAAGGCTATGGCTGATTCTTCCTCCGAAGGAAATGCCTAAGAAGATTTGGATGAACCTGAAAGGATCATCAAAGATCTTGCACTGATGATGAAAATATTCTAGTGCTTCCACAAGCAGAGCCAGTTCCAGAAGAAAGGTTCAAGCAACTCTGGCGGTTCAAAATCTTCATCAAAACATACTGGAGAATACACCTGCTTCAAGTGCAAAAATCCTAGACACTTCATTTCGGACAGCCCTCTCTGGGAAGCAGAAATCCGTGCTAGTGGAAGATATGATTATGGCAACTATCGAGGCAAAAGCAAGAGCGAGAACTACGACTTCGATGATGAGAAGAAAACGAACAAGTTCTTCAAGAAGAAGGACAACTCCTCTTCAAATCTTCATCAAGATCTTCCTCAAGAAATCCTTCCAAGTCCTCCTCCAAGCACAAGAATAACTCCCGCAAGGCTAAGGCATACATCGGCAAGGAAATGGTTCTGATGAAGAAGAATAATCAGACTCCAAAGATGTTGATGAATCCGATGAGGATTCTGAATCTGGCATGGCTGACATTGCATATGCTTCCTCCCCTGCAACAAAGTTCTTCAGGAATCCGTCAAGCAATGATGAATCTCCTACCTACTGCTTCATGTCTAAAGCATCGAAAGAAAAGGTATCCTCCCAAAATCACAAGGTTCACTTCAGCGATCAATATTATTCTGATGAGGATGACCATGCTAAATTGATCAAAATTGCTATATTCAACAAAACACTCTTGAGAAAATTGAGAAAACCCTCAGGAAATCTCAAGGGTTATTGGTTGAGGAGATGGATGGTGCGCTCTGTGATGTGTCTTACCGATTTGCCACTTTCCTTTTGGGGTTATGCATTAAAGACAAACACATTCACTTTAAATAGGGCACAGTCTAAATCCATTGAGGCGGCACCGTATGAGTTGTGATTTGGCAAGAAACCTAATCTGTCATTTCTTAAAGTTTGGGGATGTGACACTTATGTTAAGAGGCTTCAGCCTGATAAACTCGAACCCAAAGTGGAGAAGTGTGTCTTCATAGGATACCCTAAAGAGACCATTTGGTATTCCTTCTACCACAGATCCAAGGGCAAGATCTTTGTGCCAAGAATGAGTCCTTTCTAGAGAAGGAGTTTCTCTCTAAATAAATGAGTGGGAAAAAGTAGAACTTGATGAGGTAATCATACCTTCTCTCGAACAAGAGAGTATCACATCACAGAGAGCAGTTCCCGTGATGCCTACACCAATCGGAGAGGAAGCTAATGATCATGATCATGAAACTTTGTATCAAGTTACTATTGAACTTCGTAGGTCGACCAGGACACGTTCCACACCAGAGTGGTATGATAACCCCGTCTTGGAAGTCATGTTGTTAGAGAATGGCAAACCTACGAACTATCAAGAATCAATGATGAGCCTGGATTCTGACAAATGGCTTGAGGCCATGAAATCTAGATAGGATCCATGTATGAGAACAAAGTACGGACTTTGGTGGACTTGCCCATTGACCGGCAAGCCATTGAGAATAAATGGATCTTTAAGACGAAGACATAAGCTGATGGTAATGTCACCGTCTATAAAGCTTGACTTGTCGCAAAAGGTTTTCGACAAATTCAAGGAGTTGACTACGATGAGACTTTCTCACCCGTAGCGATGCCTAACTCTGTTAGAATTATGTTAGAAATTACTTCCTTTTTTCGATTATGAAATCTGGCAGATGGATGTGAAAACCGCTTTCCTTAAAGGAATAGTTGTATATGATGCAGCCCAAAGGTTTTGTGGATCCTAAGGATGCTAAAAAGGTACGCGAGCTCCAGCGATCCATCTATGGACTGGTGCAAGCATCTCGGAGTTGGAATATACGCTTTGATGAGGTGATCAAAGATTTTGGTTTATATGAAGTTTATAAAGAAACTTGTATTTACAAGAAAGTGTGTGAGAGCTCTATAGCATTTTTTATAGTATATGTGGATGCCATATTGTTGATTGGAAATGATGTAGAATTTCTAGAAAGCATAAAGGGTTGTTTGAAAGGAGTTTTTCAAAGGAAGACATGGGTAAAGCTGCTTACATATTAATTAGGCATTAAAGATCTATAGAGATAGATGAAGATGCCTAATAAGACTTTCACAGAGCATGTACCTTGACAGGATTTTGAAGGAGTTCAAAATGGATCAGTCAAAGAAGGAGTTCTTGCCTGTATTGTAAGGTAAGTTGAGTAAGACTCAAATCTCGACCATGGCAGAAGAAAGAGAAAGGATGTAGGTCATCCCCTATGCCTCGGCCATAGGCTCTATAATGTATGCCATGTTGTGTACCAGACCTGATGTGTGCCTTGCCATAAATATGGCAGGGAGGTACCAAAGTAATCCATGAGTGGATCACTGACAGTGGTAAAAAATGTCCTTAAGTGCCTAAAGAGGACTAAGGAAATGTTTCTCAATAATGGAGGTGATAAAGAGTTCGTCGTAAAGGTTTACGTCGATGCAAGCCTTCACACCAATACAGATGACTCTGAGTTGCAAACCGGACATGTATAATGGAGCAACCATTTGGAATAGCTCCAAGTGGAGCATGGTAGCAGCATCTACAGTATGACATAGAGATTTGCAAAGTACACACAGATCTGTGTTGCACGCCCGTTGACTAAAACCTCTCTCACAAGAAAAACATGATCAAACCCCAAAACTCATTGGGTGTTAATCACATGACAATGCGAACTAGATTATTGACTCTAGTGCAAGTGGGAGACTGTTGGAAATATGCCCTAGAAGCAATAATAAATTTTTTATTATCATATTTCCTGTTCATGATAAATGTTCATTATTCATGCTAGAATTGTATTGACCGGAAACTGAAATACATGTGTGAATACATAAACTACACTGTGTCCCTAGTAAGCCTCCACCAGACTAGCTCATTGATCAAAGATGGTTAAGGTTTCCTAACCATAGACATGATTTGTCATTTGAGCACATCATCAAGAGAATGATGTGATGGACAAGACTCAACCGTAAGCTTAGCATCAGATCGTTTAGTTATTTGCTACAGCTTTCATCATGTCAAGTATCAGTTCCTTAGACCATGGGATCATGCCACTCCTGGATACCGAGGAATGCCTTATGTGCTATCAAACGTCACTTCGTAATTGGGTTATCATAAAGGTGCTCTACAGGTATCTCTAAAGGTGTCTATTGAGTTGCATGGATCGACATTGGGATTTGTCGCTTCGTGTGACGGAGTGATATCTCTGGGCCCTCTCGGTAATACAACATCATAAAGATCCTGCAAGCAATGTGCCTAATGAGTTAGTCACGGGATCTTGTATTGCGGAATGAGTAAAGAGACTTGCCGATAATGAGAGTGAACTAGGTATATTTGGAGATACCGACGATCGAATCTCGGGCAAGTAACATATCACTAGACAAAGGGAATTGCATACGGGATTGACTGGATCCTTGACGTCATGGTTCAACCGATAAAGATCTTCGTGGAATATGTAGGAACCAATATGGGCATCCAGGTCCTGCCATTGGTTATTGATCGGAGAAGTGTCTTGGTCATGTCTGCATGATTCTTGAACCTGTAGGGTCCGCACGCTTAATGTCCGACGATGCTAGAGTAGTATTGGGACATGTGCATTTGTAAATGAATGTTGTTCGGAGTCCCGGATGAGATCCTGGACATCACGAGGAGCTCTGGAATGGTCCAGAGGTAAAGATTCATATATACGAAATCCAGTTTTGGTCGCCGGAAAAGTTTTGGGCATTATCGGTATTGTACCGGGAGCGCCAAAAGGGGTCCGGTGGTCCACCGGGGGTCCACCTGTCCCGGGGGCCCACATGGGATACAGGGGTGCGCCCTAGGCTACATGGTCCAGGGGCACTAGCCCCAAGAGGCCCATGCGCCTAGAACAAGGAAAAGGGGATGAGTCCTAAGGTGGGAAGACAGCCCCTAGGTGCCTTAGGGAGGGAAGATTCTGTTGGAAATATACCCTAGAGGCAATAATAAAATGGTTATTATTATATTTCCTTGTTCATGATAATTGTCTATTGTTCATGCTATAATTGTATTGACTGGAAACCGTATTACATGTGTGAATACATAGACCACAACAAGTCCCTAGTGAGCCTCTAGTTGACTAGCTCGTTGATCAACAGATGGTCATGGTTTCCTGACTATGGACATTGGATGTCATTGATAACGGGATCACATCATTGGGAGAATGATGTGATGGACAACACTCAATCCTAAGCATAGCACAAGATCGTGTAGTTTGTTTGCAAAAGCTTTTATAATGTCAAGTATCATTTCCTTAGACCATGAGATCGTGCAACTACCGAATACCGTAGGAATGCTTTGGGTGTACCATATGTCACAATGTAACTGGGTGGATATAAAGGTGCACTACAGGTATCTCCGAAAGTGTCTGTTGGGTTGGCATGAATTGAGACTGGGATTTGTCACTCTGTATGACGGAGAGGTATCTCTGGGCCCACTCGGTAATGCATCATCATAATGAGCTCAATGTGACTAAGTAGTTGGTCACGGGATCATGCATTATGGAATGAGTAAAGTGACTTGTCGGTAACGAGATTGAACGAGGTGTTGGGATACCGAAGATCGAATCTTGGGCAAGTAACGTACCGATTGACAAAGGGAATTGTATACGGGATTACTTGAATCCTCGACATTGTGGTTCATCCGATGAGATCATCGTGGAACATGTGGGAGCCAACATGGGTATCCAGATCCCGCTGTTGGTTATTAGCCAGAGAGCTGTCTCGGTCATGCCTGCATGATTCCCGAACCCGTAGGGTCTACACACTTAAGGTTCGATGATGCTAGGGTTATAAGGAAGATTTGTATGTGATTACCGAATGTTGTTCGGAGTCCCGGATGAGATCTCGGACGTCACGAAGAGTTCCGGAATGGTCCGGAGGTGAAGATTTATATATGGGAAGTCATCATACGGTCACCGGAAATATTCGTGGGTATACCGGTATTGTACCGGGACCACCGAAGGGGTTCCGGGGGTCCATCGGGAGGGTCCACCTACCCCGGAGGGCCTTATGGGCTGTAGGTGGAAGGGATACAGCCCCAAGTGGGCTGGGCACCACCCCCCTAGGGCCCATGCGCCTAGGGTTTAGGGAGAACCATGAAGGGGGCGCCCCCCTTGGCTTCGATGGCAAGCCCCCTCCCCCCTTGGCCGCCGCCCCCCCTAGATCCCATCTAGAGGGGCCGGCCCCATTCCCCTTCTCCCTATAAATAGAGGGGTGGAGGGAGGGGTGCAGGACCACATCGAAGGAGAAGCCTGAGGGAGTCCTGGATAAGGGGGTATCCGGACAGTCGGACTATATACTTTGGCCGGACTATTGGACCGTGAAGATACAAGACTCAAGACTTCGTCCCGTGTCCGGATAGGACTCTCCTTTGCGTGGAAGACAAGCTTGGTGATCTGGATGTTAGATCTCCTTCTTTGTAACCGACTCTGTATAACCCTAGCCTCCTCCGGTGTCTATATAAACCGGAGGGTTTAGTCCGTAGGACGACAACAATCATAATCATAGGCTAGCTTCTAGGGTTTAGCCTCTACGATCTCGTGGTAGATCAACTCTTGTAATACTCATATCATCAAGATCAATCAAGCAGGAAGTAGAGTATTAACTCCATCGAGAGGGCCCGAACCTGGGTAAAACATCGTGTCCCCTGCCTCCTGTTACCATTAGCCTTAGACGCATAATTCGGGACCCCCTACCCGAGATCCGCCGGTTTTGACACCGACATTGGTGCTTTCATTGAGAGTTCCTCTGTGTCGTCGCAGCAAGGCTCGATGGCTCCTTCAATCATCAACAACAATACGGTCTAGGGTGAGACTTTTCTCCCCGGACAGATCTTCGTGTTCGGCGGCTTCGCACTGCGGGCCAATTCGCTTGGCCATCTGGAGCAGATCGACGGCTATGCCCCGGGCCATCAGGTCAAGTTAGGAAATTTGAACTACGCGACCGATATCCTCGGAAACTTGATCTTCGATGAATTCAGGCCTACGCCAGGAGAGCCGAACAGTCACGATGAGCACGGCTTAGATCTGCTGTCAGACAATATTCGGGATATCGCACTTGTAGTAGCCCCGGACCTAAATCCGGGGCAGATCACGTTGTCCGAGGACGGGTGGATAGACCCCGCCCCGGAGGCCGCATACTCATTAGCGGTAGAGCTGAACACAGACTCCCCCTCTAAGGAAATCTGTGTCACTAGACCCCCGGACTTGTGTCCGGCTGTAGGTTCTAGACC
Source organism: Triticum aestivum (assembly GCF_018294505.1). Lineage (NCBI taxonomy): Eukaryota > Viridiplantae > Streptophyta > Magnoliopsida > Poales > Poaceae > Triticum > Triticum aestivum. The sequence goes on along the minus strand of NC_057813.1, from coordinate 231,882,756 downwards.
GTACGCACCCAGGCCCATCGAACCCGATTGGGCTCCGGTAATGGAGTTCACCGCTGCGGATATCTTTCAGCACCCACCCTTTGGCAACGTGCTAAACTCTTTAAGGTCTCTCTCCTTCTCAGAGGACTCTTGGCCGAACTATGTCCGGCTAGAGGGGGATTCGAACGACGAAGAAAATCTCTGCCCACCCACCGCCCACTTAATAGCCACTGTTGATGACGTAACAGACATGCCTGACTTCGACTCCGATGACACCGACGGTATGGACGTCGGCGCAGGGGATGATTTGGAACCACCACCCACGGGGTGCTGGACTGCCACCTCGTCATACGATATATACATGGTGGACACGCCTAAGGAGGACAATGGCGACAAAAAGGACACAACGGAGGATAAAACCCCTGGACAAAAGCCACAACGACGGCGCAGACGCCGCTGTTAGGGATGGCAACGGGGCCCCATAACCGCCAAACCCGTGGGGATTTCATCTATTAGGGGGTGGCGATGGGCGAAAAACATCCCCATGGGGATATCTACCAAAATAATTTATTCCCCATAGGGTACAACGGGGATGGGGACAATATCCTATTACCAGACCCAATACCCATCGGGGACCCGGTTAGTAACCGTGACACTGCAGTCAACCTTAAAATATTCACAAACAAACTTGCGAAAACAAAAAAAGCTCCGAAAAAACCTTAAACCTATCTCACATCCTCACCTCAGCTGCCACCATGACCAAGAAGTCAATGCGAACTAGATATGCATTAGCAGGACAAGGACAACACCATGTATGTATGTTGATTTTAGGCTGTCATGTTATGTATATGAGTATTTTTTTATGGGGATGGGGACCCTAATGGGGCCCTGTTCCCCAGTGGGGCACGGGTATGGAGAAATTTCATCCCTAGTCATGTAAACGGGGATGGGGATGGGATGATAGGGAATAGATGGGGATGGGGATGTTGTAGGTATCCCCAGAGGGGATTGTCCACATTGCCATCCCTAGCAGCTATAAGTCTAGCCATAGTAAAAATAGCGATAACACGCTGGAAAAATCCACACCCCAGTCAACTCCAAAGGCAAGAACGACCATATGGACCCAGCGATGGAGCAGGATGAGCCAGGTCACGCAGAACACAGCCCGGAGCAGATGCCCGATCACAGCGATCCCGAGGGCCGAACTCATCAACCTGCCTCCGGAGAAGAGTACAGTCCGGATGATGATGCATTGAACATCCCAGAAAAATGTTTGGAACAAGATAACCTCCACAGAAGGCTTATGGCCACTGCGAGAAGCCTAAAGAAGCAGAAGCAAAGGCTTAAGGCCGCGCAGGAAACGCTCAACCACAGATGGAATAAAGTGCTAGACACTGAAGAAAAATATGGCGATGATCACCACACAAAGAGCTACCCAAAGCGCAAGCTGCTGCCAGAATTCGACGATGAGGCCATTCCGCCGAAGAACAATACGACCAGTAGGCCGGACCAACCACTTAATGACCGTGATATAGTAGCTACTGACGCCGCACATGATTTACATGAGCTCCTGGACAAAAAGGCCGGCGTGACCAGGTCCATCTATGGATCTAGAGGACATGCTCCGGCGCAGGATTATGGTCACCAAAACGATCAGACTAATCGAATACCAGTTCGGAATCAACACCGGACACAACAACAGTCGATAGCATGCCACAACATGTCCAGATACAGAGGGGTTGTGCACCCTCTGTGCTTCACCGAAGAGGTACTGGATCACGAATTTCCACAGGTATTCAAACCCGTGAACATAGATGCATACGACGGAACGACAGACGCCAGGGTATGGATTGAGGATTTTATCCTTCATATCCACATGGCTCGTGGGGATGACCTCCATGCCATCAAATACCTTCCCCTCAAGTTGAAGGGACCAGCTCGACACTGGTTGAAAAGCCTCCCCGAAAATTCAATCGGAAGTTGGGAAGAACTTGAGGACGCTTTTAGGGCCAATTTTCAAGGGACCTATGTCCGACCTCCGGACGCTGACGATTTAAGTCACATAATTCAACAGCCCGGAGAGTCCGCCCGTAAGCTTTGGAACAGATTTCTCACTAAGAAGAATCAAATAGTCGATTGTCCGGATGCCGAAGCCCTAGCGGCCTTCAAGCACAGTATCCGAGACGAGTGGCTCGACAGACACCTCGTCCAAGAAAAGCCGAGGACAATGGCAGCCTTAATAAGCCTTATGACCTGCTTCTGCGCGGGTGAAGACAGTTGGATGGCCTGTAGAGGCACCAGCGACCCGGGCACATCAGAAATTAGGGATGGCAACAGGAAGCCACGACGCAGTAAAAAGAAGCGCCGAAATAAGGAAGAAATTCCGGACAACACGGCGGTCAACACCAGATTCAGGGGCTCTCGTCCCGGTCAACAAAATAAGCCATTTAAAGGCAGCAAAGAGGGACCGTCCGTCCTGAACAAAGTCCTGGACAGATTGTGCCAAATTCATGGCACCCCCGAAAAACCTGCGAACCACACTCACAGAGAATGCTGGGTCTTTAAGCAAGCCAGCAAGTTAAATGCCGAACACAAGGGAAGGGAAACACCAAGTGAAGACAAGGATGAGCCTCGCCAGCCGAACACTGGGGGACAGAAAAATTCGCACCAGAGGTAAAAATAGTAAACATGATCTATGCGACCCACATACCAAAGAGAAGGCGCAAACGCGCGCTCAGAGACGCATACGCTGTAGATCCCGTCGCCCCAAACTCATCCCCTGGTCGGCCTGCCCGATCACCTTTGATCACAGGGACCACCCGACTAGTATCCGGCATGGAGGATCGGCTGCCTTGGTGCTCGACCCAATAATCGATGGATACCATCTCACTCGTGTCCTCATGGACGGCGGCAGTAGTCTCAATCTAATATATCAGGACACTGTCTGCAAGATGGGGATAGACCCATCCAGAATCAGCCAAAGTAACACCACCTTTAAAGGGGTGATACCAGGCGTTGAGGCCCGCTGTAGGGGCTCCCTCATATTAGAGGTGATATTCGGTTCTCCAGACAACTTCAGAAGCGAAGAATTACTCTTCACCATCGCTCCCCTCCGAAGTGGTTATCATGCATTGCTCGGAAGAACGGCCTTCGCTTGCTTCAACGCAGTACCGCACTACGCCTACCTCAAACTCAAGATGCCCGGTCCACGTGGCGTCATCACTGTTAGCGGAAATACAGAGCGTTCCTTACGTGCGGAAGAGTATGCGGCGGCTCTAGCAGCCGGACACTAAGCGGCCTCTCCTATCAGAATGCATGATCGGTCGTTAAGACCACGGACACGGTTAGACGAGTCCGGCGCTCCACCGTCGGTAACAGCCCAGATAAACCTGAGCTGGGTGTTATGCACGCAATCCCATAGAGGGCATCAGGGGCTGCAAACATGCAATAAAGCCCACCTTTTGGCTTGACCTTATTAACAGGCCAATGTCTTACACTTCTACTATCCATTGATAATAACCAACTCATTGCATGCTTACGCCATACTCTTTTACATGAGTTTTCCTTTTTACAGACACCATTCGTGCGACACCCTACCAGGACACGGCACAATGGAGACAAAGGCGCAGACGTGCAGCAGGGCCCCGCTCAAAGGTTTCTCTTTAGATTAAGCCCCTGTGTAAACCTTCTTTATTGTCTCTTGTTGCTTGACATCCCATGGGCACTCAATACACCCACAGGGGATACTGGCGTTATTGGCATTTCGCCACAACAGACTAACGCATGTACCTAGAAATACAGGGTTCATAATCAAGGGCGCTACTCAGCCCAGTATATGTTAGAAAGTCCGAATACCTTCGGGAGTGTTCGGCGTCACGAGTTTGGCCTTATATGCATCAGCTCCGAATCATGTCTTTGGTCAAATGTTGGGTTTGCCCGGCTCCTAGGTTTGCTGCCTTACATTCTGCTTCTATCGGCTAAGGCAGCCAAAGGAGAACTACTGCAATTGAGCCCTGGTTATTCCGGATGAGCACCTCAGTAGAGAAAGCCGAAAACTGACTGTCATGATATAGCGAGAGACTGGTCAACCACTCAAGGACTCATTGGAATCTTTAGGATTCCTCCTCATTAATGAAGGGCCGTTTCCCAGTCATGTACACACGCGCCCGTATCCGGATGCACGTGAAGGTACCAGGGGCTACATAGTAGCCCCACCGTTAAACTCCTATGGCTAAGTGAAAGTGTTAAAGCTTTATAGTCTAGTTGCCTAGTTCGACGTGCGATCACCTCCTTAATGGACCAAGACGTTGGATCAAGTGTGATTATGCACATTTTTGCGAACACCCCCGCATTGTATGCGTGGGGGCTGAAGCCAACGACTGCTAACTTTCAGGTTATATATACATCAAACGGCCGCACTGGAGGCACAATAACACTTTCAGGCGAAAGTATAAACATAGCCTTTATAATTAAAATAAAATTGTTTTTACAACGGAAAGATTTGTCACTCGAACATGACACTCTTCGAGCACTGAGCCTCTATTAAACGAGCACCTTCTGTTACCTGCTCGAAATAGTGCTCGGCTGGATCCTGTCTTCCCGCCAGATTCTGGGTTGCAATGATGGTGGCCTCCATAGCTGCCCAATATGTTTTAACACGGGCAAGAGCCATCCGCGCACCCTCTATGCATGCCGACCTCTTCATGGCATCGATTCCTGATACGGCGCCAAGGAATTGTTGCACTAAACCAAAATAACTGTCTGGCTTCGGTCCCTTCGGCCATAGATGGTCTATTACAGACCTCATTGCAAGACCGGACAACCTATGGAGTTCGGCCACAGCGGCCATCCTTTCACTCAATGGCAATGGGCGCGTTGGAGCACTAAATTGCGACCAGAACAGCTTTTCTACTTCACTATCTTTTTGATCCTCGAAAAACTTGGTCGCATTAGCCATACTTTTTGCCAGATCCGCATACGCATCTGCAATGCTCCAGCACCGATCTAGAGGAGTGTACTTTGGATTTAAGAACTTCACCTATAATAAATAGGGGCTTCCAGCCACGATTTCTCCGGCCCGTCGAAGCTCCTCCCGCGCATCCGTAATTTTGGACCGCGTCTCCTTGGCCGCATCAAGGGCCTTCTTCAGGTCAGCCGACTTCTCCTGATTCTCCTTTTCAAGGAGCTCATACCAGCCGGCGGCGTCTCTCAGCTCCACAACCATCTCGGCTGTTTTATCTTCGCTTCGGTGATGAGCAGCCTGTTCGGCTCTCAGATCTTCGGCCGCCTTTAGGGCAGCTGAATTGCTAGCCCGGGCTTGTTCCTTGGCTAGGGCAAGCTCCGCCCTCAGGGCCTCCATGGAAGCAGCTCCACCTGCACTCGAAGCATATCACATTAACATTATGCTCCTCTTAATATTTCCTATAACAAATAAGGAAAACAGAGCACATACTCTGTGACTCGTTAAGCCGCTCGTTCACAAGCGTGATGTCGGCGTCCACAACTTCAATTTGTTGCCTCAGTTCGGCGAATTCAGCGGTCCGGTCTACCGCCGGACCCTTAGCCACCTGCGCATGAATGCAGTGTGATCATTACTTAAGAGTGTGATCCTCTGTTTGCCGCCTAGGGCTGGCAACCAGAGTCTCAGGGGCTACTATCTATACGGAGCACACCTAGCGCGTGTCGTACAACCAAAAAATTACGTATTTCATTATGTACCTCAAAGCCTTTGAGCAGGCTCGTAAAAGCTTCATTCAACCCGTTGGTGGCGGATGAAATCTTCTCAAGCACCGTGCCCATTAACAAACGGTGATCCTCCAAGAGAGAAGCTTGCTCCAGAAGGCCCGTCAGCATGTCCGGCCGGTCGCCGGACTGTGCCGGACCCTTCTTATTGCCCCCCGTGGGAGCCGAACACTCCGGGCTCAGGGCGGCTGAAGTATTAGCTTCTGGCCTCGGCGAATCTGGACTCCTCTGTGACGACACCTCGGGGTCGCCCGCCCCATGAGGCGGAGAGGCAGGTGGGGTTTCACTCTCCATCATCTCCGGAAGAAGATCCCCCGAAGAAGAACTCTGTCGAGGAGAGCTACTAGCCGGACTACAGAGAATGGATCCTGGTTATTGTTCTCGGAGGAGGAAGCAGTAAATTTGTATTTAAGATTGAGGGAGTTCCGGACTAGGGGGTGTCCGGATAGCCGAACTATCATCATCGGCCGGACTCCAAGACTATGAAGATACAATATTGAAGACTTCGTCCCGTGTCCGGATGGGACTTTCCTTGGCGTGGAAGGCAAGCTTGGCGATACGGATATGTATATCTCCTACCATTGTAACCGACTCTGTGTAACCCTAGCCCTCTCCGGTGTCTATATAAACTGGATGGTTTTAGTCCATAGGACGAACAACAATCATACCATAGGCTATCTTATAGGGTTTAGCCTCCTTGATCTCATGGTAGATCCACTCTTGTAACACACATCCTCAATATTAATCAAGCAGGACGTAGGGTTTTACCTCCATCAAGAGGGCCCGAACCTGGGTAAAACATCGTGTCCCTTGTCTCCTGTTACCATCCGCCTAGACGCACAGTTCGGGACCCCCTACCCGAGATCCGCCGGTTTTGACACCGACATTGGTGCTTGCATTGAGAGTTCCTCTGTGTCGTCACCGATAGGCTCGATGGCTTCTTCGATCATCAACAACGACGCAGTCCAGGGTGAGACCTTCCTCCCCGGATAGATCTTCGTATTCGGCGGCTTTGCACTGCGGGCCAATTCGCTTGGCCATCTGGAGCAGATCGAAAGCTACGCCCCTGGCCGTCAGGTCAGATTTGGAAGTTTGAACTTCACGGCTGACATCCGCGGGGACTTGATCTTCGATGGATTCGAGCCACAGCCAAGCGCGCCGCACTGTCACGACGGGCATGATTTAGCTCTGCAGCCGGACAGTACCCTGGAGGCCGCACTCGAGTCCGCTCCGATCTTCAATTCGGAGCCGGCTGCGCAGATCGAGACGGATGGCTAGACACCGCCTCGGGGGCTGCAACCTCTACGGCGATAGAGCCGAACACTAACCTTGTCCCTCACGAAGCTCGTGACTCCGAGGTGCCGGACTCCTTGCCGGACTCCGAACCTCCCGCGCCCCCTCCGATCGAATCTGATTGGGCGCCGATCATGGAGTTCACCGCAGCGGACATCTTTCAACACTCACCTTTCAGCGACATCTTGAGTTCACTAAAGTATCTCTCGTTATCAGGAGAGCCCTGGCCGGACTGCGGCCAGGACGGTTGGGATGCGGACGACGAAGAAATTCAAAGCCCACCCACCACCCACTTGGTAGCCACTGTCGACAATCTAACCGACATGCTAGACTATGACTCCGAAGACATCGACAGTATGGACGACGATGCCGGAGACGACCAAGAACCAGCACCCATCGGGCACCGGAAAGCCACCCCAATGCACGACGTATACATGGTGGATACACCAAAAGGACGCGACAAGGAGGAAAAACGGGACGTGGCGAAGGACAACTCCCCCAACAAACAACCAAAACGGCGACACAAGCGCCGCCCGAAGACTGGCCTAGATAAAAACGGCACCCATACGGACCCAGCCCTAGAGCAGGGCGAAGCAGTGGATGACGAACATGCCACCAAGCAACCCATCCCCGGCGAAGACGATCTCACATCACCAGAGCATATGAACCTTCACAAAAGGCTCGTCGCCACTACAAGAAGTTTGAAGAAGCAAAAGCAGAAGCTCAAAATAGCGGAGGACGCACTCAGAATGAGATGGAGCAAAGTACTCAACACTGCAGATAAATATGGCGCTAGTCACCAGACAAAGAGCTACCCGAAGCGCAAGCTGTTGCCCGAATTTGATGAGGAGGTCTTAGAGCCCCCGCAGTCAAAAAAGAAAGAAGCCGCCTGGCCGGATAGATGACCAGATGACATGCCAAGAATAGCAAGGGGCGCCGCACACAAGCTGTCACACGATCAACACAAAGATCCTCGGAAAAAGGATGACCCGGCCAGGTCTATCTATGGGCCAAAAAAGAAGACTCCAGGAAGCAACATAACCCGCCGAGCATTTGAAGACAACGGCACACCCAAATACAGGGGCGCCGCACACCCACTATGTTTCACCGACGAGGTACTGGATCATGGATTTCCAGCGGGATTCAAACCCGTAAACATAGAGGCATATGACGGAACAACAGACCCCGGAGTCTGGATTGAGGATTATATCCTACACATACATATGGCCAGAGGAGACGATCTCCATGCCATAAAATACCTACCCCTCAAGCTCAAAGGGCCAGCTCGGCATTGGCTCAAAAGCCTCCCAGAAAATACCATTGGAAGTTGGGAAGAGCTTGAGGATGCGTTTCGAGCAAATTTTCAGGGGACTTATGTCCGCCCTCCGGATGCAGACGATTTAAGTCACATAACTCAACAGCCCGGAGAGTCAGCACGCAAATTCTGGAACAGGTTCCTCACTAAAAAGAACCAAATAGTCGACTATCCGGATGCTGAAGCCTTAGTAGCCTTTAAACACAACGTCCGAGACGAATGGCTCGCCAGGCACCTCGGCCAGGAAAAACCAAGAACAATGGCCGCACTAACAAGCCTCATGACCCGCTTTTGCGCAGGGGAAGACAGCTGGCTGGCTAGATGCAGCACCAGCGACCCGAGTACATCCGAAGTCAGGGATGGAAATGGGAAATCACGACGCAGAAAAGATCAGCGCCGGAATAAGGAAAATGGCCCAAATAGTACGGCGGTCAACGCCGGATTCAAAAGCTCTCGGCCGAATAACAAAACACTGCCCCTCAAGGACAACAGTGACGAGCTATCCAACCTAAACAAGATTCTGGATAGGCTATGTCAAATACATGGTACCTCCGGGAAGCCTGCAAACCATACCCACAGAGATTGTTGGGTCTTCAAGCAGTCCGGCCGACTTAACGCCGAACACAAGGGGCTCGACACACCAAGCGAAAGTGACGAACCCCAAAAGCAGCACTCCGGAAAACAGAAGACTTTCCCACTAGAAGTCAAAACAGTGAACTCACTTCATGTGATAACACGAAAACACAGCGCGGCACCTGCCATACCAGGACACCGTCCGCAGAATGGGGATAGACCCTACCAAAATTCGCCATAACAGCACTTCCTTCAAAGGAGTGACGCCAGGCCTTTAAGCCAATTATACGGGCTCTGTACCACTAGAGGTTGTGTTCGGTTCATCCGACAACCTCCGTCGCGAAAAGCTCACTCTCCATATCGCCCCATTTTACAGTGGCCATCGAGCACTACTGGGATGCAAAGCTTTCGCCCGCTTTAACGCAATACCACATTACACGTCTCTTATACTTACAATGCCCGGTCCACGCGGCATAATCTCATTAAAGAGTAACTCCGAGTGTTCCTCGACCACGGAGAGCGTGGGGCTGCCTTGACAGCCACTCCGACCTTGCAGGTCAAGGCCCCTAAAAACAGGTCATTCAGACCCCGGACACGGTTAGGCGAGTCCGGCGTAAATAAACAAGGGGCTTCCCAGCCGCATACCCCCTTTATAAGGGGCCGCGCGTATAAATGATGAGAGCCAATAAAGCTCAACTTTCTTCATCTTCCAAATTATACTTTATTTTAATACAACTTTTGCACGATATTTCTGAGAAACTAAGTCCTTCTCTTTTACAGATGAAGCACGTGCTACACCCGTCCAGGATACAGCACAACGGAGACACAGGCGCAGACGTGCAGCAGGGACCCGTTGCAAGGATTCTTTTCAGATTAAGACCCTGCGTAAACCTTTCTTACTGTCTCTTGTTGATACACATCCCCCGGTTTCCTACCATAGCCGAGGAGGAGGCTGGCGTTTTGGCATCGGCCGCGTCAGAAGTTCCCGCCTGTACCTGGACACTAGGGGCTTAGGGCATTGTTCTGCCCGGTATCATAAAGACCGAACACCTCAGGGAGTGTTCGGCGTCTCGAGTTAGGCCTTATATGCATCAGCTCCGAATCATGTCTTTGGTCAAATGTTGGGTTTGCCCGGCTCCTGTGTTTTGCTGCCTTACGTTCCGTATCATCGGCTAACGCGGCACCAGGAGAACTACTGCGATTGTGCCCCGGTTCGGCCGGGCGAGCACCTCAGTAGAGAAAGCCGAAAACTGACTGTCATGATATAGCGAGAGACTGGTCAACCACTCGATCGACCATTGGAATGTTTAGAATTCCTCCGCTTTGACGAAGGACCGCTTCCCGGTCAGGCACATACGCGCCCCGAGTTCGGAGAAGAGCGGTGCCGCTAGGGGCTATATAGTAGCCCCACATTCGAGCTCCTATGGCTAAGTGAAAGTGATAAAGCATTATAGTCCGGTTGCCTAGTTTGCTACGCTATCACCTCCTTAAAAGGACCAAGACGTTGGATTAAGTGTGAAAAAGCGCTTTTCTTTTTGCAAACACCCCCGCACCATGTGCGTGGGGGCTGAAGCCAAAGACTGCCATCTTTCAGATTATACATACACATACGGCCGCACAGGAGATAGTTCAATACTTGAACGCACAAGTATAAAAAGCTATTGCATTATAAACATGATCTCAGAAATCATACATGTCATTTAAACATAACATCTTTCGAGCACTGCGACTCTATTAAACGAGCGCCCTGCAGGACTTCCTCAAAATAGTGCTCGGTGGGGAATCGGCTTTCGTCCGAACCCCGGGATGCAACAGCGGTGGCATCCATCTCCGCCCAGTATGTCTTAACACGGGCGAGAGCCATCCGTGCACCTTCTATGCATGCCGACCGCTTCATCGCCCCGATATGCGGCACCGCCCCAAGGAATTGCTGCAACAAGCCAAAATAACTCTTCGGCTTGGGCCTTTCCGGCCACAGATGAGCGACCACATCCGTCATGGCAAGTCCGGACAATCTATTCAGCTCAGCCCACTCAACCAGCCGATCACTCAACGGAAGTGGACGCTCCGGACTATGGAATTGAGACCAGAAAAGCTCTTCCATTTCGTGATCCTTCCTGGCTTCGGAAGTGCACGACTGCGTCCGCCGCACTCGCCGCCAAATCCAGATAAGGATCCTCCGCACCGCACAATCGGCCCAGCTGAGCATACTTCGGATCCGTGAACTTCCTACGCAGCATAAAGGGCTTTCCAGCCACAATGTCTCTGACCTGACGCAGTTCCTCCTTCATAGCCCGCATTGCACTACGGGCATCCTTGGCTTCGGCGTCGGCCTTCTTCAGGTCCTCTTGCTCCGCTCGGCGTTCTCTTTCAAGAACCTCCTGGCGGTCGGTAGCATCTTTTAATTTCGCGGCCATTCCGGCCATCTCCTCCCTGCTTCGGCAGTGAGCAGCCTTCTCGGCTTCTAGCTCTTCCGCTGCCTTCGAGGCAGCCGCTTCGCTTTTTCTGGCTTGCTCCTTGGCCCGAGCAAGCTCTGCTCGAAGGTTTTCCACAGCAGCAGCACCATCTGCATCAAGCATACAAATTATAAGGAATGGGCGTCAGCTCCCTTACTAGGTGACCGCAGAGCAACCACATACCTTGTGACTCATCAAGTCGTTTATTGACCAGCGAGATGTCCGCATCCGCAACGTCGAGTTGCCTCTTCAGCTCGGCAACTCCATCAGTCCGGCTGGCCACCGAACGTTCCGCCACCTGCATAGGAAAGGCGACAATCTATAACTGAGATTATGATCCTCGGCACGCTGTCGCTTTCGACAGCATACCAAGTCTCAGGGGCTATTATCTATACAGGGCGCACTTCATGTGCAAAACTGTCAAAAGGTATGTCATTTTTTGCGTACCTCAAACCCGTCAGCAAACTTCCGACGGCCTCACACAACCCGCTTTCGGCGGACGAGATCCTCTCAATCACCATACTCATTAATGTGCGGTGATCTTCTGAGATAGACGCCCTCTTGAGCAAATCCTGCAGCTCCATCGGCCGTACCCCAATGGGTGCCGAACTCTCCGGCCCCGCCGGACTCGGGGAGACCCTCCGTGACGACACCTCAGGGTCGCCCGTCCCGCACGACAGGGCGGCAGATGGAGGCGTTTTGCTCTCCATCATCTCCGGACGAAGGTCTCCCGAAGATGAGCTGTGCTGAGATGGGCTGAGATCCGAACTACAAGGTGAAAACTTCGGTTACCCTTAGAAATTAAGCAGGGGTGTCCACTATTACAAAATTCCCCCTTTTTTACTTACGGCTCGCTGGAGGGCTGATTCCTCGAGGAGACAGTACGGCCGGGGCTCTTCCCGGCACAGGACCTTCCGGTACAGATTTCTTTCCCCGCTTTGAGGCCTTGGCCTCCGGGTCTTCGGAAGCGGTCCTCTTCTCCCCCTGGAAGGAGGGACTCTCGATTCCTCCCTTACTGAAAGCCTCCTTGGCAGAGGTGGTAGTTCCCCTGTGCCCCCCTTCGCCCTCCTCCGAAGGTGCAACCTCCAACATTTTGATTAACACGGGATCCTGCGTGGTCTCAGGGAGGGGGGCCGGACACCGTATCAGTTTTGCTTGCGCTATCCACTCCTGTCCAAGGGATAGCTGGTTAAAAGGCAAACCCACGATAAATAAATGGACGATGTGTCCGGACACAGGGCTACTTACTTGAGTATCCGGGCGATTGCAGCTTAGGCCAGCATCCTCGGTCAAGTCCGGACGCATCTCTTGCGATCCGAAGAACAGTTTGTACATCTCCGCGGGTGTCAAACCCATGAAGTGTTGAAGAGCTCGTGGCCCCTCCGGATTAAATTCCCACAGGCGGAGGGGGCGACATTTGCAGGGCAGTAGGCGCCGGATCAGCATAACATGTACCACTACGACCAGATTGATCTCCCTTTTTTGGAGGCCTCGAATCCGGTCCTGCAACAGGGGTACGTCTTTGGACGGCCCCCAGTCACGCCCCTTGTTGACCCATGACGTCAGCTGTTGTGGAGGGCCCGAGCGGAAGACGGGCGGCGGCCTCTGCCTGCTGCCCCTGGGAGCGGTGATATAGAACCACTCCTGTTGCCACAGGCTGAGCTCCTCCTGAAAAGAGCCCTCGGGCCATGGAGCATCGGCCCTCTTGCATATAACCGCCCCGCCGCACTCTGCCTGACGCCCCTCAATCATCTTCGGCTCCACGTTGAAGGTTTTGAGCCACAAGCCGAAGTGAGGGGTAGTGCGGAGGAAGGCTTCGCAGACGACAATGAATGATGAGATGTGGAGGATGGACTCCGGAGCCAAGTCATGGAATTCCAGCCCATAGTAAAACATGAGCCCCCTCACGAAGGGATCCGTCGGGAAGCCTAAACCCCGACGGAGGTGAGACACGAACACGACGCTCTCACCAAGCTCGGGAGTCGGAATAACCTGCCCTCGGGCAGGCAGCCTATGCGAAATCTCGTAGGTTAAGTACCTGGCGTCTCTCAGCTTTAGCACGTCCTCTTCCGTGACGGAGGAGGGCATCCACCGGCCTCGTAGGTCGGGGCCGGACATTGTCGAAGATCGAAGGTACCCGAATCTGGAGCCCTGGGTGTTGGAACTCGGGGCGAGGGGCGGATTCGATAGAGGATTGAAGGAAAAGAACGGGCCTTGGTCTCATTATAAAGAGGAAGAATACCAAGAGCCGTCCCCGTGACCGTTTGGAACCCGCCTTCGATGGAGGGGGCGTGGCAACGGGCACGGTTGGGTTACCCACGTCCGTATTGATGGGAATCCCGGAATAAGGGGAACACGATCTCTGCTTCGACAAGACGTGCCAAGGAAACCGCTTCGCTAAACGCGCTGAGGTGGTACAATAAAAACGATTCTAGTAAAGGCTTGGTAGTGGTGTGACGTCACGCCGCAAAATACGTCAGCAGATTGAACTTGTGTAATATTATTCTCTCTACGGTGGTGCGTGGAATTTATTTTTGCAGAGCCGGACACTATCCTGGTGTTCACAATCTTCTATAAATTATTCGGAGGAAGAACCCGCCTTGCAATGCCGAAGACAACATGCGCGCCGGACTCGTCGTCATTGAAGCCTGGTTCTGGGGCTACTGAGGGAGTTCCGTACTAGGGGGTGTCCGGATAGCCGAACTATCATCATCGGTCGGACTCCAAGACTATGAAGGTACAAGATTGAAGACGTCGTCCCGTGTTCGGATGGGACTTTCCTTGGCGTGGAAGGCAAGCTTGGCGATACGGATATGTAGATCTCCTACCATTGTAACCGACTCTGTGTAACCCTAGCCCTCTCCGGTGTCTATATAAACCGGATGGCTTTAGTCCATAGGACGAACAACAATCATACCATAGGCTAGCTTCTATGGTTTAGCCTCCTTGATCTTGTGGTAGATCCACTCTTGTAACACACATCATCAATATGAATCAAGCAGGACGTAGGGTTTTACCTCCATCAAGAGGGCCCGAACCTGTGTAAAACATCGTGTCCCTTGTCTCCTGTTACCATCCGCCTAGACGCACAGTTCGGGACCCCCTACCCGAGATCTGCCGGTTTTGACACCGACAACGATTAACTTACAGCTCGGCGGAGGGCTGGCCCGTTTGCGGGCATGGCGCGGTGAGGACACCCTCTGGGGCAGGGCCCCCTGGTGAAGTTTTCTTCCCTTGTCTAGGCACCTCCGTCTCCAAGTCTTCGGAGGCGGCCCTCTTCTTCCCGCGGGGGGAGGAGACCTTAGATTCCCCTCCCCGACTATCCTCATTCATGGAAATAGTAATCCCCCCTGTTTGGGTGTGCAATGTGTGAAGCTCTGCTTCTCTGTTCTTCCCTTCGTCTTTCCCCGAGGGCACTTGACTTAGCACACGACTAGGCATCCTGGCTATTGCAGGACTAGGCGAGCCTTCGGGAATTGGTGCCGGACACCTGATTCTCTCCGCCTTGCTAAGCCAATCCTGGCCGCGGATGGTTTTCAGAATAATGTTGTCATAAATATAAATGAAGTGTTTGGTTTCTAGGTTACTTACTTGGGTATCTGGGCGGTTGCAGCTCAGGCCCGCATCCTCTGTGGTGTCCGGACACTTTACTTGTGGTCCGAAGAATAACCTACACATCCCTTCGAGCGTCATGCCGAAGAAGTGGTGAATAGTTCGCGGACCTTCCGGGTTGAACTCCCACATCCAGAGAGGCCGGCGTTTGCACGGCAAGATCCGTCGGACTAGCATTACCTGAATTACGCTGACAAGACTGATGTCCCTCTCAAGAAGCTCCCGAATGCGGCTCTGCAATGTCGGTACATCATTAGCTGGCCCCCAATCCAGTCCCACGTTGGCCCATGATGCCAGTTGAGGCGGAGGGCCCGAGCGGAAGTCGGGGGCAGCCGCCCACTTTGTACCTCTAGGAGCCGTGACGTAGAACCACCTCCGCTACCATAGATCAGACACCTCCAGGAAGATGTCCTCTGGCCATGGGGCATCGGTGTTTCTGCTTATTGCAGTGCCTCCGCACTCCGCATGTCGCCCCTCGATCGCCTTCGGCTTTACATTGAAGGTCTTGAGCCATAAGGTGAAGTGCGGGGTGATCTGGAGGAAGGTTTCGCACACAACGATAAACGACGAGATGTGAAGGATGTAGTACGAAGCTAGATCATGAAAATCTAGCCCGTAATAGAACATGAGCCCTCTCACAAAGGGATCGAGGGTGAAGCCTAAGCCACGGAGGAAGTGAGAAACAAATACGACACTCTCGTTGGGCTCGGGAATAGGGATGACCTGCCTGGAGCAGGAAGCCTGTGCTTGATGTCGGCGGTCAGATATCCGACCTCCCTAAGCTTTGCAATGTCCCCCTCTGTGATAGAGGAGGCCATCCATCGGCCTTGAAGGTTGGATCCGAACATGATTGAAGATCCGAAGTGCCTAAGCTTGGGCTTCGGGTGTTGGAACTCGAGATGCGGAAAGGCGCAAGCATGGTAGGAAAGAGGGATAGGCCTTGGCCCCTCTATAAAGGGGGTGAATATCAAGCGTCCTCGGCGTAACCACTTGGGAATTGCCTAAAAACATGGAGTCATACCAACAGGCGTAGTGGGGTTGCCCGCGCCCATATTGATGGGAATGCCGCAATAAGGAGAACATGATCTCTGCTTCGACGAGGCGTGCCAATAAAACTGCCTCGCAGTGCGTGTCGTGGCAGACCGAGAAAAACCAGTTCGTATTGAGCCAGGCTGCGACGTAAGGGCACACCGTGAAAAATTGTCAGCAGATTAGATTTGTAAAGTGTTATGCTCTCTACGGTGGTGTGCAGAAATTATCTCACAGAGCCGGACACGATCCTTAATCTACTTTGGAGTATTTGGAGATGGAACCCTCCTTGCAATGCCGAAGACAATCTATGCACCGGACTCATCGTCATTGAAGCCTGGTTCAGCGGCTGCTGAGGGAGTCCTGGATAAGGGGGGTATCCGAACAGCCAGACTATATACTTTGGCCGGACTATTGGACTGGGAAGATACAAGACTCAATCATAGGCTCCTCCGGTTTCTATATAAACCGGAGGGTTTAGTCCGTAGGATGACAACAATCATAATCATAGGCTAGCTTCTAGGATTTAGCCTCCTCCGGTTTCTATATAAACCGGAGAGTTTAGTCCGTAGGACGACAACAATCATAATCATAGGCTAGCTTCTAGGGTTTAGCCTCTACGATCTCGTGGTAGATCAACTCTTGTAATACTCATATCATCAAGATCAATCAAGCAGGAAGTAGGGTATTACCTCCATCGAGAGGGCCCGAACCTGGGTAAAACATCGTGTCCCCTGCCTCCAGTTACCATTAGCCTTAGACGCACAGTTCGGGATCCCCTACCCGAGATCCGCCGGTTTTGACACCAACACAGCCCCTCCCCTCCCCAACACCTCTCCTCCTCCGCGTGAGCTTGGCGAAGCCCTGCCGGAGAACTGCCACTCCATCACCACCACGCCGTCGTGCTGCTGCTGGATCCTTCTTCCTCAACCTCTCCCTCCTCCTTGTTGGATCAAGGTGCGGGAGACATCACCGGGCTACACATGTGTTGAAAGCGGAGGTGCCGTTGTTCGACGCTTAGATCGGAATCCACCATGATCTGAATCGCTTCGAGTATGACTCCTTCATCTGCGTTCTTGCAACGCTTCCGTCTCGCGATCTTCAAGGGTATGAAGATGCACTCCCCTCTCTCTCGTTACTAGTTACTCCATAGATTGATCTTGGTGATGTGTAGAAATTTTTTAATTTCTGCAACGATCCCCAATAGTGGTATCATAGCTAGGTCTATGCATAGTTTCTATGCACGAGTAGAACACAAGTTTGTTGTGGGCGTCGATTTTGTCAATTTACTTGCCACTACTAGTCTTATCTTGTTTCGGTGGCATCGTGGGATGAAGCGGCCTGGACCGACCTTACACGTACGCTTACGTGAGACAGGTTCCACCGACTGACATGCACTAGTTGCATAAGGTGGCTAGCGGGTGTCTATCTCTCCCACTTTAGTCGGATCGGATTCGATGAAAAGGGTCCTTATGAAGGGTAAATAGCAATTGGCATATCATGTTGTGGTTTTGGCGTAGGTAAGAAATGTTCTTGCTAGAAACCTATAGCAGCCACGTAAAAACATGCAACCACAATTAGAGGACGTCTAACTTGTTTTTGCAGCATATGCCGTGTGATGTGATATGGCCAAAAAGGATGTGATGAATGAAATATATGTGATGTATGAGATTGATCATGTTCTTGTAATAGGAATCATGACTTGCATGTTGATGAGTATGACAACCGGCAGGAGCCATAGGAGTTGTCTTTAATTTATTGTATGACCTGCGTGTCATTGAATAATTCCATGTAATTACTTTACTTTATTGCTAAACCGTTAGCCATAGCAGTAGAAGTAATATTTAGCGAGACAACTTCATGAAGACACGATGATGGAGATCATGGTGTCATGCCGGTGACGATGATGATCATGGCGCCCCGAAGATGGAGATCAAAAGGAGCAAAATGATATTGGCCATATCGTGTCACTATTTGATTGCATGTGATGTTTATCATGTTTTACATATTATTTGCTTAGAATGACGATAGCATAAATAAGATGATCCCTCATAAAATTTCAAGAAAGTGTTCCCCCTAACTGTGCACCATTGCGAAGGTTCGTTGTTTCGAAGCACCACGTGATGATCGGGTGTGATAGATTCTAACGTTCACATACAAGGGGTGTAAGCCATATTTACACATGCAAAACACTTAGGTTGACTTGACGAGCCTAGCATGTACAGACATGGCCTCGGAACACAAGAGATCCAAAGGTCGAAGATGAGTCGTATAGAAGATACGATCAACATGAAGATGTTCACCGATGATGACTACTCAGTCTCACGTGATGATCGGACACGGCCGAGTTGACTCGGATCATGTATCACTTAGATGTCTAGAGGGATGTCTATTTGAGTGGGAGTTCATTAAATAATTTGATTAGATGAACTTAATTGTCATGAACTTAGTCTAAAATCTTTGCAATATGTCTTGTAGATCAAATGGCCCACGCTAATGTTTCCCTCAACTTCAACGCGTTCCGAGAGAAAACAAGGCTGAAAGACGATGGTAGCAACTATACGGACTGGGTCCGGAACTTGAGGATCATCCTCATAGCTGCCAAGAAAGCATATGTCCTAGATGCACCGCTAGGTGAAGCACCCGTTTTCCCAGCAACTCAAGACGTTATTAACGCTTGGCAGTCGTGTAGTGATGATTACTCCCTGGTTCAGTGCGGCATGCTTTACAGCTTAGAACCGGGGCTCCAAAAGCGTTATGAGCAGCACGGAGCATATGAGATGTTCCAAGAGCTGAAAATGGTTTTCCAAGCTCATGCTCGGGTCGAGAGATATGAAGTCTTCGACAAGTTCTATAGTTGTAAGATGGAGGAGAATGGTTCTATCAGCGAGCACATACTCAAAATGTTTGGGTTGCACAACCGCTTGTCTCAGCTGGGAGTTAATCTCCCGGATGACGTGGTCATTGACAGAATCCTTCAGTCGCTCCCACCTAGCTACAAAAGCTTTGTGATGAACTACAATATGCAGGGGATGGTGAAAACCATTCCTGAGGTATTTTCAATGCTGAAATCAGCGGAGGTGGAGATCAAAAAGGAACATCAAGTGTTGATGGTCAATAAAACCACTAGTTTCAAGAAAGGCAAGGGTAAGAAGAACTTCAAGAAGGACGGCAATGGAGTTGCCGCGCCCGGTAAGCCAGTTGCCGGGAAGAAGCCAAATCATGGACCCAAACCTGATACTGAGTGCTTTTATTGCAAGGGAAACGGATACTGGAAGCGGACCTGCCCCAAGTACTTAGCGGACAAGAAGGCCGGCAACACCAAATGTATACGTGATATACATGTAATTGATGTGTACCTTACCAGTACTCGTAGTAGCTCCTGGGTATTTCATACCGGTGTGGTTGCTCATATTTGTAACTCAAAACAGGAGCTGCGGAATAAGCGGAGACTGGCGAAGGACGAGCTGACGATGCGCGTCGGGAATGGTTCCAAGGTCGATGTGATCGCCGTCTGCACGCTACCTCTACATTTACCTACTGGATTAGTTTTAAACCTCAATAATTGTTATTTAGTGCCAGCTTTGAGCATGAACATTGTATCTGGATCTCGTTTAATACGACATGACTACTCATTTAAATCCGAGAATAATCGTTGTTCTATCTATATGAGAGATATGTTTTATGGTCATGCCCCGCAGGTCAATGGTTTATTCTTAATGAATCTCGAACATGATGTTACACATATTCATAGTGTGAATACCAAAAGATGTAAGGTTGATAACGATAGTCCCACATACTTGTGGCACTGCTGCCTTGGTCACATTGGTGTCAAACGCATGAAGAAGCTCCATGCAGAAGGACTTTTGGAGTCTCTTGATTACGAATCATTTGACACATGCGAACCATGCCTCATGGGCAAAATGACCAAGACTCCGTTCTCCAGAACAATGTTGCGAGCAACCAACTTATTGGAAATCATACATACTGATGTGTGCGGTCCAATGAGCGTTGAGGCTCGCGGAGGCTATCGTTATGTTCTCACCCTCACTGATGACTTAAGTAGATATGGGTATGTCTACTTGATGAAACACAAGTCTGGGACCTTTGAAAAGTTCAAGGAATTTCAGAATGAGGTAGAGAATCAACGTGACAGAAAAAAAAGTTCTTACGATCAGATCGTGGGGGAGAATATTTGAGTCACGAATTTGGTACACACTTAAGGAAATGTGGAATTGTGTCACAACTCATGCCGCCTGGAACACCTCAGCGTAACAGTGTGTCCGAACATCGTAATCACACTCTATTGGATATGGTGCGATCTATGATGTCTCTTACTAATTTACCGCTATCATTTTGGGGATACGCTCTAGAGACAGCTACATTCACTTTAAATAGGGCACCGTCTAAATCCATTGAGATGACACCGTATCAATTATGGCTTGGGAAGAAACCTAAGTTGTCGTTTCTAAAAGTTTGGGGATGCGATGCATATGTCAAGAAACTTCAACCTGAAAAGCTCGAACCCAAGTCGGAAAAATGCATCTTCATAGGATACCCTAAGGAAACCATTGGGTATACCTTCTATCTCAGATCCGAAGGCAAGATCTTTGTTGCCAAGAACGGGTCCTTTCTGGAGAAAGAGTTTCTCTCGAGAGAAGTAAATGGGAGGAAAGTAGAACTTGATGAAGTACTGCCTCTTAAACCAGAAAGTAGCGCAGCTCAGGAAAATGTTTCTGTGGTGCCTGCACCGACTATAGAGGAAGTTAATGATGATGATCAAGGTACTTCGGATCAAGTTGCTACTGAACTTCGTAGGTCCACAAGGACACGTTCCACACCAGAATGGTATGGCAACCCTCTCCTGGAAATCATGTTGTTAGACAACGGTGAACCTTCGAACTATGAAAAAGCGATGGCGGGCCCAGATTCCAACAAATGGCTTGAAGCCATGCAATCCGAGATAGGATCCATGCATGAAAACAAAGCATGGACTTTGACAGACTTGCCCGATGATCGACGAGCGAAAATAAATGGATCTTTAAGAAGAAGATAGGCGCGGATGGTAATATTAACATCTATAAAGCTTGACTTGTCGCTAAGGGTTATCGACAAGTTCAAGGGGTTGACTACGATGAGACCTTGTCACCCGTAGCGAAGCTGAAGTCCGTCCGAATCATGTTAGCAATTGCCGCATTCTACGATTATGAGATATGGAAAATGGACATCAAAACGGCATTCCTTATCGGCTTCCTTAAGGAAGAATTGTGTATGATGTAGCCGGAAGGTTTTGTCGATCCTAAGAATGCTAACAAGGTATGCAAGCTCCAACGCTCCTTCTATGGGCTGGTGCAAGCATCTCGGAGTTGGAACATTCGCTTTGATGAAATGATCAAAGTGTTTGGGTTTATGCAGACTTATGGAGAAGCCTGCGTTTACAAGAAAGTGAGTGGGAGCTCTGTAACATTTCTCATATTATATGTGGATGACACACTATTGATGGGAAATGATATAGAACTTTTGGAAAGCATAAAGGCCTACTTGAATAAGTGTTTTTCAATGAAGGACCTTGGAGAAGCTGCTTACATATTAGGCATCAAGATCTATAGAGATAGATCAAGACACCTCATAGGTCTTTCACAAAGCACATATCTTGATAAGATATTGAAGAAGTTCAATATGGATCAGTCCAAGAAGGGGTTCTTGCCGGTATTGCAAGGTGTGAAATTGAGCTCGGCTCAAAGCCCGACCACAGCAGAAGATAGAGAAAAGATGAATGTCATCCCCTATGCCTCAGCCATAGGGTCTATTATGTATGCCATGTTGTGTACCAGACCAGATGTAAACCTTGCCGTAAGTTTGGTAGGGTGGTACCAAAGTAATCCCGGCATGGAACATTGAAAAACGGTCAAGAAAATCCTAAAGTACCTGAAAAGGACTAAGGATATGTTTCTCGCTTATGGAGGTGACGAAGAGCTCGTCGTAAAGGGTTACGTCGATGCTAGCTTCGACACAGATCTGGATGACTCCAAGTCACAAACCGGATACGTGTATATTTTGAATGGTGGGGCAGTAAGTTGGTGTAGTTGCAAGCAAAGCGTCGTGGTGGGATCTACATGTGAAGCGGAGTACATGGCAGCCTCGGAGGCAGCACATGAAGCAATCTGGATGAAGGAGTTCATTACCGACCTAGGAGTTATTCCCAATGCGTCGGGCCCAATGACTCTCTTCTGTGACAACACTGGAGCTATTGCCCTTGCCAATGAGCCCATGTTTCACAAGAATACCAGGCACATCAAGCATCGCTTCAACTCCATTCATGAAAATGTTCAAGATGGAGACATAGATATTTGTAAAGTGCATACGGACCTGAATGTCGCAGATCCGTTGACTAAAGCTCTTCCATGAACAAAACATGATCAACACCAGAACTCTATGGGTGTTAGATTCATCACAATGTAACTAGATTATTGACTCTAGTGCAAGTGGGAGACTGTTGGAAATATGCCCTAGAGGCAATAATAAAATGGTTATTATTATATTTCCTTGTTCATGATAATTGTCTATTGTTCATGCTATAATTGTATTGACTAGAAACCGTAATACATGTGTGAATACATAGACCACAACAAGTCCCTAGTGAGCCTCTAGTTGACTAGCTTGTTGATCAACAGATGGTCATGGTTTCCTGACTATGGACATTGGATGTCATTGATAACGGGATCACATCATTGGGAGAATGATGTGATGGACAAGACCCAATCCTAAGCATAGAACAAGATCGTGTAGTTCGTTTTCTAAAGCTTTTCTAATGTCAAGTATCATTTCCTTAGACCATGAGATCGTGCAACTCCAGGATACCATAGGAATGCTTTTGGTGTACCAAACGTCACAACGTAACTGAGTGGCTATAAAGGTGCACTACAGGTATCTCTGAAAGTGTCTGTTGGGTTGGCATGAATAGAGACTGGGATTTGCCACTCCGTATGACGGAGAGGTATCTTTGGGCCCACTCGGTAATGCATCATCATAATGAGCTCAATGTGACTAAGTACCCGGTCACAACATCATGCATTACGGAACGAGTAAAGTGACTTGCCAGTAACGAGATTGAACGAGGTGTTGGGATACCGACGATCGAATCTCGGGCAAGTAATGTACCGATTGACAAAGGGAATTGTATACGGGATTGCTTGAATCCTCGACATCATGGTTCATCCGATGAGATCATCGTGGAACATGTGGGAGCCAACATGGGTGTCCAGATCCCGCTGTTGGTTATTGACTAGAGAGTTGTCTTGGTCATGTCTGGATGATTGCCGAACCCGTAGGGTCTACACACTTAAGGTTCGATGACGCTAGGGTTATAAGGAAGATTTGTATGTGATTACCGAATATTGTTCGGAGTCCCGGATGAGATCCCGGACGTCATGAGGAGTTCCGTAATGGTCTATTGGTGAATATTTATATATGGGAAGTCATCATACGGTCACCGGAAATATTCGGGGGTATACCGGTATTGTATCGGGACCACCGGAGGGGTTCTGGGGGTCCATCGGGAGGGTCCACCTGCCCCGGAGGGCCTTATGGGATGTAGGTGGAAGGGAACCAGCCCCAAGTGGGCTGGGAGCCACACCCCTAGGGCCCATGCGCCTAGGGTTTAGGGGGGACCCTAAAGGGGGCGCCCCCTTGGCGTGGGGGGCAAGCCCCCTCCCCCCTTGGCCGCCGCCCCCCTAGATCCCATCTAGACGGGCCGACCCCCTTCCCCCTTCTCCCTATAAATAGAGGGGTGGAGGGAGGGGTGCAGGACCACATCGAAGGCGCAGCCCCTCCCCTCCCCAACACCTCTCCTCCTCCGCTTGAGCTTGGCGAAGCCCTACCGGAGAACTGCCACTCCATCACCACCACGCCGTCATGCTGCTGCTGGAGCCTTCTTCCTCAACCTCTCCCACCTCCTTGCTGGATCAAGGCGCGGGAGACGTCATCGGGCTGCACGTGTGTTGAATGCAGAGGTGCTGTTGTTCGGCGCTTAGATCGGAATCCACCGCGATCTGAATCGCTTCGAGTATGACTCCTTCATCCGCGTTCTTGCAATGCTTCCGTCTCGCGATCTTCAAGGGTATGAAGATGCACTCCCCTCTCTCTCGTTGTTAGTTATTCCGTAGATTGATCTTGGTGATGCGTAGAAATTTTTTAATTTCTGCAACGACCCCCTACAGATTCCTCCCTAGGCCGACGCCCCCTCCCTTGGTGCAGGGGTCAATGTCGGTTTCAAAACCGGCTGATCTCGTGTAGGGGGCCCAAGCTGTTCGTCTAAGGATCAATGGTTACAATGGACAACAGGACACAATATTTACCCAGGTTTGGGCCCTCTTAAAGGAGGTAAAACCCTACATCCTGCTTGATTGTATTCGATGGGTATAGGGGTTACAAGAGTTGATCTACCTCAAGATCATAATGGCTAAACCCTAACTTGTCTAGCCTATGAATATTCTCATTGCCTCTATGGACTAAACCCCCCAGTTTATATAGACACTAGAGGGACCTAGGGTTGTACAGAGTCGGTTTACACGGAAAGGAAACAGAATATCTGGACACCAATCTTGCCGTCCACGCATATAAGAGTCCTACCTGGACACGGGGGATGGTCTTCTGCTTTATCTTCACGGCCCATCAGTCTGGCCCATATAGAATAGACCGGACACCTGAGGACCCCCTAATACAGGACTCCCTTAGTAGCCCCTGAACCAGCCTTCAATCATGATGAGTTCGGCACGCGGATCGTCTTCGGCATTGCAAGGTGGGTTCCCTCACTAGAGTATTGTATGTCACTTCCCCTTATAATAGAACTGTGTCCGACTCTGCATAATTAACACAACCCTTGGCCACGAAGGCTAGATGTCATAACAGGAATAGTGTCTTTTACTGACAACTTTTTTCGGTGAAGCGTCACACTTGACTCTTCAGTATTTCGAATCGTTTTCACACCTCCCATTTCGTGTTTCGAGGTCGAGCCTCCATTGGCACGTCTTGTCAAAACAAAGATCATGCCCGCTTATTACGGGATCCTCATTAATGGGATTGGGTAACCCAACCGTGCCTTACGCACGATCTCATTGGGAACAAGCGAGGTTTAAGGCTCAATGAGATGGACGGTTGGCATTTCCACCGTCTATAAGAGGACAAACATTCCTCCATTCTTCCCCATGCTTTCCTCGAGCCTCTGTCTTACAATCTCCAAGCTCTAGCGCCCGAAAAAGCTCCGATCTTTCCCATCATCACCACCTTCCCCAGCCATGGCCAGGTCTAGCTCCAAGGGCAAGTGGGAGGCCTCCTCCATCACCGAGAAGGACGTGAAGGACCTCCGGAGCACGGGATATCTGTCCACGGATATCACACACAGGCTCCCCAACAAGGACCAGGTCGTCCCCATTCCGGGGCCTGGTGAGAGGGTCATTTTCATCCCCTCTTCCTCAGGGGGCTAGGGTTTCCCCTTCACCCCTTCGTCCAAGGACTTATGTTCTACTACGGGCTATAATTCCACGATCTAGCTATGAACTATTTCCTCCACATATCAGCGTTTATCGTCGTGTGTGAGGCTGCTCCGCATCCCGCCACACTTTGGCTTATGGCTTAAGGTTGGCAATCTAAAGCCGAAGGTGGTCGATGGACAGCACGCGGACTGTGGCAGGCCCATGGTAAGCAAGCTGCCCAACGCCACATGGCCCAAAGCGGCATTCATCGAGACTGTCAAGGTGTGGCAGCAAGAGTGGTTCTACCTCATTGAACCCCGCCGCGCCAATTGGGTGGCCATACCTGAGTTTAGATCTGGACCCCCTACAAGACTTACCTCGTGGACCACCAAGGGCCTTGATTGGGGGTCCCAGACGGAGGTGAAGATGCTGCAGAAGCGCATCACCAATGTGCTGGGTACGAACACCGGCCTCACAATGTTGTTCAAGTAATGCTCTTTCGCCGCGTCCTTCCCTGCCAATGTTGGGCCTCCCCCATGTGGGAGTTCAATCCCAAGGGGCCGCGGATCCTGAAGCGCTTCTTCGGCACCACGCACGAAGAAATGTGGAAGCTGCTCTTCAAGGCCCAGAAGAGCTGGCCAGTGAAGACCGAGGACATCGGGCTCGGCATCGAGAATCCGGCCTTAGAGGTAATCATTAATTTTCCGAAGACCTATTTGGTTGATGTTTTAATCAATAGAGATCTTATCACTTGCTTTTTGCATAGGGCTGGACAACAAAGGTGGAGCAGATCGACTGTCCGGCTTCGCTGCTGGAGGATCCAGCCACTCCCCAACTAACGGGGATGCTGGTCCCGGTGCCCTATCAGGCGCCGGAGAAGAAGGGCAAGAAGAAGGCCAAGGAAGCCAAGGGCGGCCCCCGCCGTAGGGGTCCTTCGGACACTGTGTCCGGAGAGACTGAAATCCTCTCCTCCCATGAGGGAGACGAAGAAGAAGAGGAGGAGGAGGAGGCAGAAAGCGACTCCCCCGCAAGGGGAGGAGGAAGAAGAGTACTGCCTTCGAAGACCCGGAGGGGGAGGTGCCGAAAAGAGGGAGGATAACCCTCTCGGTCGAGTCCGAACACGTCCCCAAGAGACCTCCGAGGGTGAAGCCCCTGGCCGAATTATAAGTATTATCAATCTTACTGTCTGGCTTTAGTTTGCCTACCTCTGTTATGTGAGTTGTTTTGTTATTTGCCTTTCAGCCTCTAGTTTACCTCCCAGGGTGAAGCCCCAGGGCAAAGAGGCATGATTTTCATTCCAGGACATGCCTTCCTCTTTGCCTCCTGCTATCATTAACAATTTGCAGGAGTTCGCTGACATCTTTCCACAAGACGTGCCACCAGGATTACCTCCCATTCGAGGATTGAGCATCAGATTGATTTAATTCCCGGTGCATCATTAGCCAACCGTGCACCATACCGTACCAATCCAGAGGAGACGAAGGAGATTATGTGTCAAGTACAAGAGCTGCTCGACAAAGGTTATATACGCGAATCCCTTAGTTCTTGTCCTGTTCCTATTATTCTAGTGCCGAAAAAGTATGGTACATCACGTATGTGTGTTGATTGTAGAGGCATTAATAATATTACTATTCGTCATCGTCATCCTATTCCTAGGCTAGATGATATTCTTGATGAATTGAGTGGCTCTACAATATTCTCCAAAGTTTATTTGCATAGTGGATACCATCAAATCCGTATGAAATTGGGAGATGAATGGAAAACAACATTTAAAACTAAGTTTGGATTATATGAGTGGTTAGTCATGCCTTTTGGGTTAACTAATGCACCTAGCACTTTCATGAGATTAATGAATGAAGTTTTACGTGCTTTCATTTGACAATTTGTGGTAGTTTACTTTGATGACATATTGATTTATAGCAGATCTTTGGAAGAACATTTGGAACATTTACGTGCTATTTTTATTGCTCTACGTGATGCACGTTTGTTTGGTAACCTTGGGTAGTGCACCTTTTGCACCGACCGAGTATCTTTTCTTGGCTATGTTGTTACTCCATAGGGAATTGAAGTTGACAAAGCCAAGATTGAAGCTATTGAGAGTTTTCCTCATCCTAAAACGGTCACACAAGTAAGGAGTTTTCTTGGCCTCGCTGGATTCTATAGGCGTTTTGTGAGATATTTCAGCACCATTGCTGCACCTCTCAATGAGCTTACAAAGAAAGATGTGCCTTTTCTTTGGGGTACCGCACAGGAAGAAGCCTTCACGGTATTGAAAGATAAGTTGACACATGCTCCTTTACTCCAACTTCCTGATTTTAATAAGACTTTTGAGCTTGAATGTGATGCTAGTGGAATTGGATTAGGAGGTGTGTTATTACAAGATGGCAAACCTATTGCATACTTTTTTGAAAAATTGAGTCGGCCTAGTCTGAATTATTCTACTTATGATAAAGAATTATATGCTCTTGTTCGGACTTTAGAAACATGGCAACATTATTTAGGGACCAAAGAATTTGTTATACACTCTGATCATGAATCTTTGAAACATATTAAAAGTCAAGCTAAACTGAATCGTAGACATGCTAAATGGGTTGAATTCATTAAGACTTTCCCTTATGTCATTAAACAGAAGAAGGGAAAAGAAAATGTTATTGCTGATGCACTGTCTCGTCGCTATACTATGCTTTCACAACTTGACTTCAAAATATTTGGTTTGGAGACCATCAAAGATCAATATGTGCATGATGCTGATTTTAAAGATGTAAGGCAGAATTGTAAAGAAGGAAGAATGTGGAACAAGTTCGTAGTTAATGATGGATTTGTGTTCCGTGCTAACAATCTATGCATTCCAGCTAGCTCCGTTCATCTTTTGTTGTTGCAGGAGATGCATGGAGGAGGATTAATGGGGCACTTTGGCGTGAAGAAGATGGAGGACGTACTTGCTACACATTTCTTTTGGCCAAAGATGAGACGGGATGTTGAGCGTTTTATTGCTCGCTGCACTACATGTCAAAAAGCTAAGTCACGACTCAATCCTCATGGTTTATATATGCCTGTGCCTGTACCTAGTGTTCCTTGCGAGGATATATCTATGGACTTTGTTTTAGGTTTACCTCAAACAAAGAAGGGGAGGGATAGCATATTTGTTGTCGTGGATAGATTCTCGAAAATGGCACACTTTATACCATGTCATAAAAGCGATGATGTTGTTAATGTTGCTGATTTGTTCTTTTGCGAAATTATTCGCTTGCACGGTGTGCCAAATACTATTGTTTCAGATCCTGATACTAAATTTCTTAGCCACTTTTGGAGATGTTTATGGGCTAAGTTGGGGACTAAACTACTTTTTAGTACTACTTGTCACCCCCAAACTGATGGACAAACTGAAGTAGTCAATAGACCATTGTCTACTATGCTTAGGGCTGTTTTGAAGAATAATAAGAAAATGTGGGAGGAATGCTTGCCTCATATTGAATTTGCTTATAATCGTGCATTGCATTCTACTACTAAGATGTGCCCTTTTGAAGTTCTGTATGGTTTCCTACCTCATGCACCTATTGATTTGTTGCCTCTTCCATCTTCGGAGAAGGTTAATTTTGATGCAAAATAACATGCTAAATTGATTTAAAAAATGCATGAGTTAACTAAGGAAAACATTGAGCGTATGAATGCTAAATATAAACTTGCTGGAGATAAGGGTAGAAAACATGTTGTGTTTGCACCTGGAGATCTTGTTTGGTTACATTTGTGTAAGGATAGATTTCCTGATTTGCGCAAATCAAAGCTAATGCCACGTGCTGATGGTCCCTTTAAGGTGTTAGAGAAAATAAATGATAATGCATATAAACTTGAGCTGCCTGCAGATTTTGGGGTTAGTCCCACTTTTAACATTGCAGATTTGAAGCCTTATTTGGGTGAGGAAGATGAACTTCCGTCGAGGAAGACTTCGTTTCAAGAAGGGGAGGATGATGAGGACATCAATACCATTGTTACACCCACAGCCCTTGCTGCTATCCATACCGTACCAATTACTAGAGCTCGCGCACGCCAACTAAATTACTAGGTACTTTCGTTTCTTGGTAATGATTCTAATGTTCATGAGAATATGATGCTGCCTAAATTGGATACATTTGTTTTGCTTACAAATGAAGGGCCTAGCTTGGAGAAGGATGAACATTGGAGCAAGAACAAGCATGGAGATGATGGCATGGGCAAGGGGAACAAGAACAGAGTTACAAGTGATGATTTCAGGGCTTTGCAGCCACCATAACAAGTGCATGAAGCCTTGGACGAAATATACAAGATGCCACTTCATAAATTTCGTCCAGAGGCCATTCTAGGTGTTGCGTCACCTTTTTATTGGGCCAGGCCCATGTAATTTCGAAATACATAAGTATAGGCTATTTTTAGAGTCCGTATGTGTGGGGAAACAAGAGATAGAGTTGGTTTCGGACCCCTCCAAGGGCCACGAAATTCCCTCCTCTTCCTCCATATATACAGTCGTTAGGGCATCGTTTAGACTTTGGATTTTGTTTAGATTAAAAGTTTGCCATAGCTGCAACTTCGCGTACTTCGTTTGGTACAACGACCAGACCAAGACGTCACTGAACCCCACCTTCATTAATAAAGCTTTCCTCTTATATTCGCAATATCCAGATTGCAATCTTAGTTTCTTGCTTGTTCTTCGTTTGCTCGCAGGAAACAAACCCCTTGTGGTCAGGTTGATCGTGCTCCGGCATGGTCAATAACCCTCAGAAGTTGGTTTAGTGATTTCTAAGGCACGACGTCTCGCATGTTTGTAGTTGGATCGTCAAGGTCGACTCCCACAGAAAATGATAGTCACCATCTCATCAAAACATCGGGACACCTTTGCCTCTATCAAGTGAATAATTCGGACAATAATATACTATGCTAATTGTGTAACAGGCATCCATGTTGGCCGCTACGACCCATGCTGCAGAGGTTTCTAAGCTCAATCAGAAACTTCAAGTGGCCGATGAGGAGCTCAACCGCATTAACTAGCGGTTCGAGGAAACGCAAGGTATGTGGAAGTTTTATATCAGAATTGATATGTATATTTGAGTATTTTAACTCATGGGATTTGTTGATTATGATCATAGTTGGCGCAGCGGAGGTCGAGTCCCTCAAAGGCGAACTTGCCCAAGCCAAGAAGGAGGCGAAGGCGAACAAGGCAGCCGCTGATAAAGCGGCTGCGGAGCTAGAGGCAGAGTAGACTGCCCACCGCCAACATGAAGCTCGGGTGGCCGAAATTGAGCAAGAGCTGAAGGACGCCATCCACAAATGTGAGACATTGGAGCAGAAGACTTCGGACCAAGCATCCGAGCTGGCCAAGGCTCTCCATGATGCCAAAGAGGCCCGGATCGAGTCCCGGGGTGCTCGTGAGGAGATCCATCAGGCGAGGCAGATAGCGGCTGGTAAGGCCTTTCTTTTGCAGAGTAGGTTTGGAAGTAAGAGGTATATCTTGCTAACCCAAGTTTGGAGTTCTCCAAGCGCGTTTGCGGATCTTCCGAGAAGCATCACCGATGCCACACAGTTTTTCTGACCCCAGGAGGGGAGTTTGACCGAGAAGTTGTTCTGGTCACAGTATCTCGCGTCGGAGCATCTGATGCCTCTAAGCGACCAGCTGAAGCTGCTGACGGAGCTGCATAGGGTAGCCGTCTTGGCCATGAAGGATCTAATAGTCCAACTTTGGCCAATCAAGCCTATTCCCAGCAGCTACTTCGGCCTAGTAAAGCGACTTGTCAATGTGCGGCCTCGGCTCGATGCTATAAAGTTTTCGGACTGCATAGAAGGTGCCCAGATGGCCTTCGCCCGCGTCAAGATGCAATGGGCAAAGATTAAGGCCACCGAAGTGGCAACCGCAGGCCCGCCTGAAGGCAAAGATCATTGGAATCCGGAGAGGTACTTTAACGATGTCCTAGAAGGTGCCCGAATAGTAGACGACCAATGTTCAAAGAACGTCATGTTCGATTAGATGTATTCGGGTTGTAAAAACTATGTTATGAATCCATGCTATGTTTGCGCCTTTTGTTTTCATTAATTTATCCTCCTGTGCGGCCGTTTATTGTTTATATTTCTGAAAGTTACTAGTCGTCAGCTTCTGCCCCCATGTAAATGTACAAGGGTGTTCTACATAATGCATGACCACACTTTATCCAACGTCTTGGTCCATAAAGGAGGCGTCCGCGGGGTGAACCAGGCAATCAGACTATATGGCTTTATTATTTTCACTTAGCCATAGGAGTCTAACGGTGGGGCTAAGTACTAGCCCCTGCTGCGTGTGCGGCTATCCGAATTACGGTGCCTTGCAACGCGGCTGGTCAAAGACCAGCCCCTCGTATGACATGGCAAGAATCGCTAACGATTTGTAGTGTAACACTAAGTCACCGGATCGCTGACCAGCTCTCGCTTATCATGACGGTTAGTTTTCGGCTTTCTCTACTGAGGTACTTAACCGGACAAACCAGAAATACAATCGTAGTAGTTCTCCCTTTACTACCTTAGCCGAATGGGCGGAATGTAAGGTTGTAAGCACAGGAGCCGGGCAACCCAACTATGAACCAAAGATATGATTCAGAGCCGATGCATATAATGCAATATCCGGGATGCCGAAGAGCTCCCGATAGGTGTTCAGACTTTACAATGTGCAAGGCAGAATACAACCCCCGGCGTTAAGGCCGGACTAAAGCATGTGTGACAATCTGAAGTAGGGAGGGAATACAGACTATAATGTAACCTAAGTACCATACCAAAGTGGTGATACGCTGCTTCCTTTATACCCTGATTAATACGTTAGGACATGTTTCAACAGATAATGCCATGAATATAGTGGTCATGTTACATGCCAAAAGTTTACATAAGGGAAAGATTTACACATGGCCTAAGAGTAGTGGTTCGAGGATCCCAATGCTGCCCTGCCGCACGTTTGCGCTATTTCTCCTTGGTAGGGAATCCTTTGAGAGGAGAGTTTGATGGTTGTCTTCAAAAAGAGAGGGACCTGGAGAAGAGCCCCCATGCAACCCTACGGCTTGTAGGTTTTCTAATGAACCTGCAGTGAGAGAAAAAATATTTAAGGTCCGGATAGGGTCGAGCTGTACTATGGACTTTTTCTGCAGTGTGCCTTCGGTGTTGCCCAAGGTATTTCAAGTCCGTAGTTATGAACGCGAGTTACGTATACCGCAACCTTATGGGGCAGTTGGCGGAGGCTGAACTGCTATTCAAGGTCCGGATCCATTGAGCTATCGCATTGAGATGCAGATCAGACTTGTTTAGTAATGTCATTAGTCTTGATGACCTATGAATTGTTCGGCTTGATGAGGCCGCCATGCACCTCGGCTGCTAACGCCGCGGTGTGCTCCTCAGTACGGAGGGAGCGATCCATATTTCCGTTGACTGCAATGACGCCACGTGGTCTAGGCATTTTTAGCTGCAAATAAGCATAGTGCGGGACTGCATTAAAGTGGGCAAAAGCAGTTCGTCTGAGCAATGCATGATCACCAATACGAAAAGGGACGATGTCAAAGATCAATTCTTTGATTCGGACGTTGTTTGGAGAGCCGAATACTACTTCTAGTGTTAAGGGGGCCGTGCAGCGAGCCTCCACGCCCGGTATCACTCCTTTAAAGGTAGTGCTACTAGGCTTGATTCTTGACGGGTCGATGCCCATTTTACGGACAGTGTCTTGATAGATCTAGTTAAGACCGATGTTGCCATCCATAAGGAATCTAGTGAGATGGTATCCGTCGATGATGGGATCGAGTACTAGGGCACCCGAACCTCCATGACGGATACTGGTTGGGTGGTCCCTGCGGTCAAAGGTGATCGGACAAGCCGACGATGGGTTGAATTTTGGGGCGACATGCTCTACGGCATAGACGTCCCTTAGTGTGCGCTTGCGCTCCCTCTTGGGGATGTGGGTGACATAAATCATGTTCACTTTTTCACCTCGGGGGAAAACTGCTTCTGCCCCATGATGTTCGGCTGACAGGACTCATCATCGTCCTCGCTTGGAGGTCCCTTCCTTTCTGTTCGGTGTTTCATTCACCGGCCTATTTGAAAACCCAACTATTTCTATTGGTGTGGTTGGCAGGCTTATCGGGAGTGCCATGAATCTGGCAATGCCTCTCGAGGATTTTGTCCAAGTTGGATGGACCATCTCTATTGCCCTTGAAAGGTTTCTTCCACTGACCGGGTTTGGAACCACCGAATTCGGCGTTAACTGTCATATCTTCTGTGTCGTTGTTATTGTTCTGATGCTTGTTTTTATTACGACATGGTCTACCATTATCGTCCCTAGCCTCAGAAGTGCCAGGGTCGCTGGAACTGTTGCTTCTATGAGCTAGCCAGCTATCTTCGCCCGCACAGAAGCGGGTCATAAGTGTTGTAAGAGCTACCATGGGTTTTGGTTTTTTCCTGCCCGAGGTGTCAGGCAAGCCATTCGTCATGGACGCTATGTTTGAAGGCCTCTAAGGCTTTGGCGTCTGGACAGTCCATGATTTGGTTCTTTTTAATGAGGAACCGATTCCATAGTTTGCGAGATGACTCTCCGGGCTGCTGGACTATGTGAGTTAGGTCATCAACATCCGGTGGCCGGACATAAGTGCCCTAAAAGTTAGTCCGGAAAGCATCTTCTAAATCTTCCCAGCTCCCAATGGAGTTCTCTGGGAGGCTATTCAACCAGTGTCGTGCTGGTCCCTTCAACTTCAGGGGAAGGTATTTAATGGTGTGGAGGTTATCTCCGCGAGCCATGTGAATGTGGAGAAGAAAATCCTCAATCCGTACGGCGGGGTCTGTCATTCCATCATACTGCTCTATGTTCAGGGGTTTAAAGCCTTCCGGAAATTGGTGCTGCATTACTTCATCGGTAAAGCACATAGGGTGTGCGGCACCTCCACACCGGGCGACATCGCGACGCAGTTCAGATGGCATATGTGTTCGGTGCTGAACCCGAACTTGATGATGTTCATCATGCTAGGTTTGGTGGCCATCATCTTGTGTTGGAGCATGTCCTCTGGATCCATAGATTAATCTAGTCTGGCCGACCTTATTGTCCAGGTCCTGACATAAGTCATATGTGTAGTCCGGAGCCGCTGTCTCCTTGCCTCTACGACGAGGGGGTGCGGGCTGATGGTCGATGTGATGAGCTGTTTTGTCTCGTCCACGTGGTGGTCGGTCTGGTTGATCAGCATAATTGTATTTTGACGGTATTGGATCAAGGGCTTCGTCGTTGAATTGTGGCAGCAGCCTGCGCTTGGGGTAACTCTTTACTGGTCGCTCAAGGCCGTATTCTTCAGCGGCTAGGACCTTGGTCCATCTGTCATTGAGCGTGTCCTATTCAGCTTGCAGCTGCTGCTATTTCTTTTTCAGGCTCCACACGGTGGCAATGAGCTGTCGCTTAAAGCGTTCTTGGTTGAGGGGTTCCTGTGGGACGATAAAATCTTCGTCACCGAGGCTCACACCCTCTTCAGAGGTAGGTAAGTAGTTGTTACTGTCTTCGAATCTTCATAATCAGCGTGTTTGGGGCTGTATTGACCCTCCTCCCTCTCATCCTGTTCAGACGTGGGCTCGATGGGGTGGTCGGGGTCTTCCGTGTTATCCTAAGTATCATTATCTCTGGTGCCAGTATTGCTATCATTTGCCCGATGCGATCGTAAGCGGCACCGCTGATGCCGGCGCTTTGGTGGTTCATCGACGGGCTTGTCCTTGCCTGGATCTTGAGTGCCATCATCGTCCTTCTTCTCGGGTGTGTCCACCATATATACATCGTATGTAGAGGTGGCCATCCAATGCCCAGTGATAGGCGGGTTTTGACCTGGTTTAGCATCGACATCATCGTCCGTGCCGTCAATGTCTTCGGAGGCATAGTCTAGCATGTCAGTTAAATCCTCGACAGTGGCTATTAAGTGGGTGGTGGGTGGGGCGTAAAATTCCCTGCTCTCGGCCCCCATCCTGAGCTGGGTGTAGTTCTGAGGCGATACTTCCGTGATGGTGAGAGATTGTATTAAGTCTAGTGCTTCGTTTAAGACCGAAAGCTGGATAGGAGTCCGAGGATCTACGTGGCCATGCTCAGTGATAGACACTTGATCAAGCCCAATGGACGGTAGACCATGACAATTCAGAGTTATCATCCAGAGGCGAGTCTGGCTCCTTGATGACCGGGAGAGTCCCGTTTGACTCCGGGTTCACCAACAGTGCGATCGCGTCTGGGTCTCCTGTTGGGAGCTAATGAAAGGAGAGAGTTCGGTGGGGTCGATGCTCCCGTCTACGGACAATATGATCTGCCCCGGATCTACGGCCGAGGCGGGTGTGAGCATCGACCCCTGGACGGGATCTGATAGTGGATCCGAAGGACCTCCTTCGTGAGGATGGAGAGCGGCAGCCGAGGCTGCAAACCCCTTAAAGATCATATCTCCTCGGGTATCAGCAACGTAGTTCAGGTTTCAAAACCTGATCTGTGACCGGGGGAGTAGCTGTCGACCTACTCAAGGTGGCCGGTTGAGTCGGCATGTAGCATGAAGCCTCCAAACACAAAGACCTGACCAGGGAGAAAGGTCTACCCGGACACAGCATCATCGTTGATGACGAGGCGCGCCATTGATCCCTTTGTTGATGACACAACGGAACTCCCAATGAAAGCACCAATGTCAGTGTCAAAACCGCCAGATCTCGGGTAGGGGGGCTCAAGCTATGCGTCTAAGGATCAATGGTAACAATGGACATTGGGACACAATATTTACCTAGGTTCCGTCCCTCTTAAAGGAGGTAAAACCCTACGTCCTGCTTGATTGTATTCGATGGGTATATGGGTTACAAGAGTTGATCTACCTTGAGATCGTAATGGCTAAACCCTAACTTGTCTAGCCTATGAATATTCTCATTGCCTCTACGGACTAAACCCCCTGGTTTATATAGACACCAGAGGGACCTAGGGTTGTACAAAGTCGGTTTACAGGGAAAGGAAACAGAATATCCAGACACCAATCTTGCCTGTCCATGCATATAAGAGTCCTACCCGGACATAGGGGGTGGTCTTCGACTTTATCTTCACGTCCCATCAGTCTGGTCTATATAGAATACACCGGACACCTGAGCACTCCCTCAACCAAGCTGTGCCCCAACCCTTCCCCTTGCCTCCTATAAATAGTGGAGGAGAGGGAGAGGCTGGACACACCAAATCCCATGCGGCAGCAGCCCTACCTCCCCCAACACTCCGTTTTCTCCTCAGATTGGTTCTAGCGGCGTTTGTCGAAGCCCTGCCAGGATTGCACCACCACCATCTCCATCATGCCATCGTGCTGGTTGACATCCCATCTACTTCTCCCCTCTTTCTTGTTGGATCAAGAAGGAGGAGACGTCATCGAGCCGCACATGTGCTGAACATGGAGGTGTCGTCCGTTCAGCGCTAGATCGGATTGGATCATGATTGGATCGAAAAGAGTACGACTACATGAATCACATTATATATGCTTCCACTTTTGGTGTACAAGGGTACGTAGACACACTCCTGTCTCGTTGCTATGCATCTCCTAGATTGGACCTTGGGTGTTTCGTAGGAATTTTTTTGATTTTCATACTTCATTCCCCATCACATCCATCATCGCATGGCCAGACACTGGTGAAATAACATGCGGTGCCCCCATGTTTGGTTTTGGTAATTGATCACAATCTCTATGGACTAATGGTTGCCTTGAGTTATATTTGAAGGTTTTGTCCATAGGCTTTTCTTGAAGTCCATGTGTTGGTTTCAAGGAGTTTATGAGTTGACCAAGGTGCTATTAAGGAATTATCCAAAAATTGGTCATGTGAGTGTTGAGCTTATTGCAAGCATGTCTTGAAGAAGAAGATTGTGTGGTCATTCATGTTTACCTTCAAGACATCATCCAAATGAAGAGAGTTGGAAAGATTCAAGGTTGATCAAGACTAAGTCAAGAGTGAATCAAGTTGATCAACTCACAAAGCGTAGAAGATGTACCGAGAGGGATCAAGTGATCTCATGGTATGGTAAGCATTTTCCATTGTACTTTGTGTACTAACCCATGGTCTATGTGAGAGTTCTATGTGGGGTTAGGTACGTGTCCATGGGCTTGCGTCAAGAGGAAGATATCATACAACCCATGGAAAGGATGACATCAAGTGGTGATCGTCATCATGATTGCCGTGTGCAAGTTCAAGTGGAGCATCACGAAGAGATCAAGTGCTTGAATCTTACCATCCTTTGTGGTGTCAATGGTCTTGTGAAGATGTGCCTAAGAGAGGCTCACCCATAGTGGACTATGGGGGAGCAATCATCTAGTCTTCATCGAGCCAACGCAATCAAGAAAGGTGGTCCAACTTGAGAGAGTCAAGATCGTCATCATCTAGCTCAAGTGGACCATGCGCAAGGCAAAGGTTTGCCCTTGATAGGTTTTCTATTTTACCGGTCTCGTGGTGGTAGTTGGGAGACCGGGTTATAGGATCGTTTGCCGTACTATCAAGGGGGGCTCTCAAGTTGGTAGATTGACCGTATCGTTAGTAGAGAGCTCAAACCATTGCATCCTTGCATCATGTTTCTTGGTTCTTTTTTGGTTCTCTTTGTGAGTCTTAGAGCTTATGGTCATCTTGATGACAAGCTTGAGTTCATCGAAAACGGAGGTTGCATGCGTCTTCTATGATGTTTTCGGCGTTGGAGGTTTTATCGGTCTTATCCG
The DNA here is from genome assembly GCF_018294505.1 of Triticum aestivum. Classification (NCBI taxonomy): domain Eukaryota; kingdom Viridiplantae; phylum Streptophyta; class Magnoliopsida; order Poales; family Poaceae; genus Triticum; species Triticum aestivum. The sequence goes on along the minus strand of NC_057813.1, from coordinate 231,844,577 downwards.
AAGAAGGGTTCTCACCATTTTCTTATGGTCCTTTTCTAATTTGCTTCTTATTGATATTTCTTTCAAGATTGTGTTATCCCTTGTCGCTAGCTTTCCAACAAACTTGGTTTCATTGAATTCGGAGTCCTTTTGCAAAAGTTGTGGCAGTTTTGGTGTTCTGAAAAGGCTGCAGCGGTACTACCGCGAATTGGAGTGGATGTAATTTTTTACTACTGCTCTAAAGCGGTACTACCGCGGATCCTACATCAGTAGTACCACTCCGGACCAAATACTCGTCCCAAGTCCTGTGGTGGTAGGCCCGGATGTATTTTTTTAGTACCGCTCGCAAGCAGTAGTACCGCGATCCCTAGCGGTAGTACCGTGAGGACGAGCGGTAGTACCGCTCCGGCGGTTCTACTGGCCTTTTGCCTCCTCGCTGTTGTTTTTCAAAGGGGTACTACCGCCCTAGCGGTAGTACCGCTCTGTGTGGGCTGTGAGCACAACGGTTGGATTTTTTCCCACCTATAAAAGGGGGTCTTCTTCCCCATTGAACCTCATCCCTTGAGCTCGTGTTCTTCCCCCATTGTTGACCTTCTTCGAGCTTGCTAACTCTCAATCCCTCCATGGATTCTTTCTAGTTTTTGAGGGAAAAGAGAGAGGAGATCTAGATCCACATTTCCACCAATCACTTTCTCCTCTATGTGAGGGGAACCCATTGGATCTAGATCTTGGAGTTCTTGGTTTTCTCCTCTATGTGAGGGGAACCCATTGGATCTAGATCTTGGAGTTCTTGGTTTTCTCCTTCTTGTTCTTCCTCTCATCTTCCTCCCTAGCATTAGTTGCTTCGGTGGGATTTGAGAGAGAAAGATTTGGGCACTCCGTGTGCCCTTGCCATTGCATTTGGTCCATCGGTTTGAGTTTTCCACGTGATACGTGGAAGTTACAAGTTGAGAAGCTTATTACTCTTGGGTGCTTGGTACCCTTGAGCTTGTTACTCTTGGGTGTTTGGACACCCTAGGTCTTGTTCCTCTTGGGTGCCTTGGCGCCCTATATGGTTGGTGTTGTTCGGAGCTCAATCATTGTGGTGTAAAGCTCCGGGCAAGCGTCGGGGTCACCAATTAGGTTGTGGAGATCGCCCCGAGCAATTTAACGGGTACCGTTGACCGCCCCCAAGGGTTGCCAAAGTGTAAGGGTTCGGTGACCGCCCCCGAGGGACGCCATTTGTACGGGTTCGGTGATCGCCCTCAAGGGTCCCTTAGTGGAATCACGGCATCTTGCATTGTGCGAGGGCGTGAGGAGATTACGGTGGCCCTAGTGGCTTCTTGGGGAGCATTGTGCCTCCACACCGCTCCAAACGGAGATTAGTATCCGCAAGGGTGTGAACTTCGGGATACATCATCGTCTCCGCGTGCCTCGGTTATATCCTACACGAGCCCTTTACTTATGCACTTTACTTTGTGATAGCCATATTGTTTCTTGTCGTATATCTTCCTATCACATAGTTACTTATCTTGCTTAGCATAAGTTGTTGGTGCACATAGGTGAGCCTAGTTGTTTTAGGTTTTGTGCTTGACAAATTAACCGCTAGGTTTATTCCGCATTTGTTCAAGCCTAAACCGTAATTATTTTAAAGCGCCTATTCACCCCCCCTCTAGGCGACATCCTCGATCTTTCAACTGGTGACTACGTCACGGAGATGCCGGAACATGTCAACGAGAAAGAAGAACAAAACCGGCATGGGAGCAAGTTATAGTGAGCATGGTGATGACTCAGGAGGATACCGATGCACACCGGGTTTTGTAAAGTATCGCGAAGCAAAGGTAACATCACATGATAACCAAAGGTTCACCCGAATATTATTCGTGTAATCATAGGGACCGATTTGGATGTCCACGGTTCTGCTATCGGTCAATGAACAAAGGGGTTTCATTCATGTTTATAACATACCGAACCTACAGGGTCACAAGCTTACGGTAATTACGATCTGCTGAGTCTTAGTGGGATGGGAGCGATGAGAATATATTTATGGAATTGTTTCATTAATATCCGAAATATTTCCTAGAGGTTCCGGAAGCGTTTCGGGGTCACCGAAAGGGTTTCGGTGAATATCGGGTAATATCCAATACTGGGTATTATCAATTAATTTTATATAGGTGGAAAATATTTCTAGGATGTTAAATTATATATATATTGGTTTGAATTTTTTTAGAGCATTTTATATTTAATTAATAACCAATGGGCCTAAAAAGACCAAGAGGTGGAAGGCAACTTTGGCCACAAAGGCCCAAGTGGAGTTGGCGCCCCCACTTCCTTGTGGGGGGGGGCGAATTGGACTAGGGGGAGTGGGACTCCTACCCTAGGCTGGCGCACCAAGGGGGATCTTGCCCCCCTTGGTGGCTGCCCTCTCCCTCCCCTCTAACCTATATATACTAGAGGATTTCTACCCTAAGGAGACATAAGTTCTGGTGCCTCCTCTAGTTGATCAAGTGCACGTTCTAGTTGGTCCTAGTTGAATAATTAGAGAGAGCCCTAGACACTTCTAATTCTTATAATTAGAAGCCCCGAGTGGTTCTAAAATTCTCCCTCTAACTCTCCGACAATGATTAGCTCTGGACCATGAAGCACTGCTGGATCATGAAGACCATACGCTTGCAAGCAAGTAGAGAGGTCATGCTTTCGAACTTCTGTTCGAGGGATCGTTCAAGGGCAGGTCGCATGATCATCATCAACATTCGAGGGGCTCCAAGTACGATCTACACTGACTTGTCTACTTCCCCTACACTCTCGGAGTCGGTAATGATCGTTGATCACAACCCGTTATGCATCTTCATATTGTACCTCACTACAAAAAATATACACTTCTGTGATGATACGTGTTTGTCACAGTAGGTCGCGTTTTTTGTCATGCATGTACATCCATGACGATTTTATGACAGAATCAAGATAGTCATACCTGTGCTGTCGTAGAAGTGTTCCATGACATTACCAAAATTATCATCACGGAAGTGTCCACTTCCATGACGATAAATCGCGCGTCACAGAAGTGCTTTCGTCAAGGGTGACCGACACATGACATCCACCATAACGGAACACTGTTAAGCTATCGGGTCGGGTTTTGGATCCGATAACCCTTTAACAGCCCTGACCAATGGGGATTTTCCATGTGTAAAATCATCATTGGCTGGAGGAGACACGTGTCAGGTCCGTGTTGGCACAGATGTCACTCATCCAATGGGCGAGACGCGCCTGTGATATGTTGACACATGGACCGGCCCATCAAGTTTAAATGGGCCGGCCCAACTAAAGGCCCACATGATTTTGCGGACCATAATGGGCCGGCCTAGCTAAAGGCCCATTAGATTTTGCGGACCATAATGGGCTGGCCCAGCTAAAGGCCCACAAGATTTTGCGGGCCATAATGGGCCGGCCCAGGTAAAGGCCCATAAGATTTTTATGTGCCATAATGGGCCGGCCCAGGTAAAGGCCCACAAGATTCTTGTGGATCATAATGGGCCGGCCCTGCTAAAGGCCCACGAGATTTCGCCGACATTAATGGGCCGGCCTAGCTGTAGGCCCACAAGATTTTGAGGACCCTAGTAGGCCGGCTCGTTAACTGGCTACCATGTTTTGTGCCAAATGCCGGCCCATATTTGATCCGGTCCATTAATGGCCTGCCACGTTCCGGGCCTAATAATGGCCCATATGAGATTCGGCCCGTTAAAAGCCTACCACGTTCTGGGCCAAATTACGGCCCAGATCAGGTCCGGCCCGTTAAGAGGCTTTGGGCTAAATTATGGCCTATATCAGATTCGGCCCGTCAACTAGACGCTGTGATTTTGGGCCCACTTACTAAAGGCCCATTTAGTAATTCGGCCTGATATTAGTTTCCGCCTGTTAACGGCCCGTTTAACATTTCGGCCCTATATTAATTTCGGCATGTTAAAAGCCCGTCATATAGTTGGGCCTAACTACGGCCCGATTCGCATCCGGCCTGTTCGCAGCCGATATCTGATTGGGCCAAACAAGGACCAAGTCAATTTTGGCCTGTTAAAAGCCCGTGATTTGATTCGCACAATCATGGGCCAGGGTCCATTTCGGTCTGTTGCCGGCCCGTGAGCTGTTCGGCCCGTTTCAGGCCCAACCTACTTCTCAGCCTCCTAAAAGCCCATTGAGTTTTCTTGCGAAAAGAGGGCCGGGGGTTACTCGGCCTATTAAAGGCCTGAATCTACTAGTGGGCCAGTTTACTTTTGGCCTTTTAACGGACCAAGATGACGGGGCCCATGATGCGGATCATACATCGTGATTGCATGACGGCCTGATTATGTATCGTAATTTTACGGTTTGGCCGGTTTACTGCGAAGACAGGATATATATATATATATAGTAAAATAACTGCAGTATTGTGAATAAAAAACCCTAGACTATACAATAAAGAAATTACGGCATATTACATCCACTGGGCTTCAAAGTTCGCCACTATGATAATAAAGCACAAGCAGACAGCAGATTACATACACTGGGCATCAAAGATTGCCACCAGTGCAAATAAACACGCCGAAAAAATAATATACAAAACCGACAACACTTCAATAGTGTTCAAGAAAGATTAGCCCTGTTGGGGGGCTGCAGCGCAAGCACCTGAGCAAGATAATGAGACTGCACTTGTTCAACACTTATATCTTCCTCACTCTGAAAGATAAACAAGCAGACAGATGACATGTTTTGCACATAAAAGTATCAAAGCTGACAATTCATCACATTTCTTACTGACGAATAAAGTGACACAGTTTAAAGTTGCATTAACACAATATGGTATTGTTCAGGTCAAGACATGGCAGGAAATGACATTGCGAAGGAGTTGGCAGCTTCACGACACTACTGGATTACAGATCAAGAACTCATAAGTATCAATGGTTAGTGTGCTGTCAATTTATCCCATTTCAGATTGGCAAATAAAGAGATGGTTTAAATAATAGTAGAATGATATGACATTGTTCATAGTTAAGACATTGCAGAATATGACATAGTGCTGTAGCGGTAGGTTCACCACACCACTGGATTACGGATGAAGAACAGAAGCATACATGCAGTGCAAAAGAAGATCACTTGCTCTATATAGTTTAATTTACATGGTATGAAGAAGGAACTTGGTTGTACAACTGAAAACTCAAATTGAGAAGGACAAACTTTTGTTTATGAACTACATAATAAACTTTAAACATGCAATTTGATGCAAACACAAAAAATAAACAACTGTTGCAGTCATGCCTAACCAAATATATACAACAAAGTTTGAAGGCTTGAGAAGGACAAACTTACATTATTGGTGAAGACAGGCTCTATAAAGGCCTTGTCCATGCTGATGGGGGGGCAATTCAAGAAGTTTACCACAAAATCTTCTTCATAAGCATTGCCTTTATTCTACATTTTGTTAAGAGTAAATATAGATGTGATAATATACGAAAAAATGGAGAATATTTAAGATAAGATGAAGAGTGATGCTACATAACCAAGTAGCTATAAATGTAAGTGCAGAGATACATGCCAAAGGTACAGCCAAGAGCAATGCACAGCTAAACTTCTTCAGTATAATGGTATGATGAAAAACATGGTATGATGATAGACGGAATATGTATTGATAATGGATGGGCATGACATCTCGAGTTATATGATGAGTAAACTAAGCAGATGGCGTTGCAACAAAGTAGAATAAATGCAAGACAACATATGCAAGATATGCGCAATCAATAAAACCTTGCCAAATTAGAACAGGCACCTTGATGGGTGAACAGGACAGGCCATCTGCCTTTGACTCCTCGAGGTTAGAATAGTCATTAGGATGATATTCTGAACAAGAATCAACAGGTGGGGAGTGTATGAGTTTCATTACATCCAGAGTGGCACTCAATGCCTTGGTGCCAATTTTGTAAGTCATTGCAGTGTTCCACAATATTCTTCTGATGCGCGGATTCTGATATTCACTATAATTGCGTATAATATCTGAGAACCATGAACACATAAACAGTTGTGAGATTATCTTTGTAATGCAGATGATATTCTAATATAGGGTTGCCCCTATAAACCCTATAAACACTTGTGTGCTATCACTGGATTCTGATGAGAGAGCTCATGTGTGCTGTAATATGGTGCGTGCATTTATATAATTTGGCACAAGTACACAAAAAAATAGGCTCCAGAAGTAAGGATAGTTGGCAGATGATAGGTTCATAATATACTATATAGAGAGTTTATTGCCAAACCATGATAACAAGAGCACACAACAACTAGGCAGATCATAGTGTACATAACAGGGGTACACCATAACCATGATATATAAATCGGGAAAGTGGAACTGGCTTGAAAATACGGTGTTGTATTGCCACTAGTAATTGAAAGCCTATCGATCACATACAGGCCAGCTCTATCAGCTGTTGACTACAGATGTCCCTGCGCCCCTTCCTGACAAGGAACATACTGTACGTACTAAATACAGAATAAACAAAGAGGAACATGTTAAAGAACAGAAGAGGAAGCATATTCTTGAGGTTCCGCTTCATTGCATACAATGTTGGTTGCCCACTCATGATGAATCACAGCGCCCAAAGAAATGCAATTCCATGCTGTCTCTCTATATGTGGCAATTCTGAACAAGAGTCATTAGGATCATATTCTGAACAAGAGTCAACAGGTGGGGAGCGTATGAGTTTCATTGCATCCAGAATGGCACTCAATGCCTTGGTGCCAATTTTGTAAGTCATTGCAGAGTTTAGCTTCAAGAGTGGACTGCTGCTAGTGCGACACAAAGCAGCTACACAGATCATAGTGTACATATAACGGGAAAACCTAAAGCATCAGAGTAAAATCAGCAAAGTGGAACTTGCTGGAATATATGTGCTAGTATTGCCGGTACGGCTAGAAAGGCTTCGGATACCATCTATCTTCAAGTGAAGGTGCGGTACTGTTAATATCAGTGTAACACTCAAAGGCGACATAGCTCGCCGCATTTCCTTGCTATTCTTATAGGATTCATTGTGGGCAGGTCACTACAAATCCTATTCCTATGTTTACAAGATCCTACGAATCAAAGAGGCTCAAAGTGTCCATCACAACTGACCATATAGACCTTTACACTGCAAATGTCCCTGCTCATCTTCAGTACAAGGAACATACTGTACTACTATCATACTCCCTCCGTTCCAAAATATAAGTCTTGGTAGAGATTTCCACTATGGATCACATACAGATGTATCCAGATACATTCTAGAGTGTAGATTCACTAATTTTGCTCCATATGTAGTCCATGGTGGAATCTATACAAAGACTTGTATTTAGGAACGGAGAGAGTACATATTAAAGAAGAACGGAAGAGGAACATGGTAAAGAAGAGCAAGGAGATTTTGCATAATAAAATGTTGGTTGCTGTCGGTGTCAAAACCTGCGGATCTCGGGTAGGGGGTCCGGAACTGTGCATCTAGGCGGATGGTAACAGGAGACAAGGGACACGATATTTTTACCCAGGTTCGGGCCCTCTCGATGGAGGTAAAACCCTACTCCTGCTTGATTGATATTGATGATATGGGTAGTACAAGAGTGGATCTACCACAAGATCAAGGAGGCTAAACCCTAGAAGCTAGCCTATGGTATGATTGTTGTTCTGTCCTATGGACTAAAAACCTCCAGTTTATATAGACATGGAGAGGGCTAGGGTTACACAGAGTCGTTTACAATGGTAGGAGATCTACATATCCGTATGGCCAAGCTTGCCTTCCACGCCAAGGAAAGTCCCATCCGGACACGGGATGAAGTCTTCAATCCTGTATCTTCATAGTCTTGGAGTCTGGCCGATGATGATAGTTCGGCTATCCGGACACCCCCTAGTCCAGGACTCCCTCAGTAGCCCCCGAACCAGGCTTCAATGACGATTAGTCCAGCGCGCATATTGTCTTCAGCGTTGCAAGGCGGGTTCTCCTCCAAATTCCATGTGCTTGCCGAATAGTGTCCGACTTCCTTATAAATGTTGCGCTCCTTGGCTTCCACGTCCAATAATGGCCCTCTTCCACGTGTCGCATGAATGCGAAAAGCCAGGGTATTTTTACGTTTTACCCCCAAGCTGCACGAGTAAGCTGCCTATAAGAGAGGCAAGGATCTAGATCCAAATCGCACCATCCTCCTTCCGCGAGTACTCATCGGAGCGCCTCTGACAAAAATCCACTCCATCATGGACAGTCGACGCGGCTCCTCCTCTCGCGCTCCCAGCCGTCAGCCGGGAGATTGGAGGAGATGTTCAGTTCCGCACAGCAAGCTGGTGACGCTCCAAGCGGAGGGATACCTTCCTCCGGCCTTCATGGTCCCGGTTCGAGCCGGACTGGCCACCTACAAAGGTGGAAAGCAGGCGGAGAACAACCCCAATCCCTCCAAAGGAGAGCGGGTGTGTTTCGTCCCTTATCTAATAAGGGGGCTCGAATTTCCCATACATCCGTTTCTCCGGGGGCTCCTGGAGTTCTACGGACTCCAGCTTCATCACCTTACACCCGCCTCCATTTTGCACATTGCGGGTTTCATAGCTCTTTGCAAGCTGTTCTTGGGCATCGAGCCCCATTTTGCACTATGGAAGAGATTGTTTTGCCTCGTACCCCATTCTCACGAGGGGTCAATATATCAAGTGGGCGGAGCCGAAATATGGCGCATCGCCGGGACCGGATATCTATCCGGAACTTCGAAGAAGGCGTCCGAAGACTGGCCTTCGAAATGGTCTTATATGGAAGACGCCCCACTGCCGGACCCAGTTCGGATCGGCCTCCCAGAGTTCAGCAACGCTCCTCTGAAGAAACGCCTGAATTGGCGCCCGCGGAGCCCTCAACGGGAAGATGATAGGAGCGTCCAATATCTGATGGGCCGGATAAGGTTACTGGCCCATTCCGGATTGACCATGATTGGAGTCATGGCCACGTGCATTATGCGAGGGGTGCAGCCGCTCCAATATAGGGGCCACCCCATGTGGGATTTCAACGGGGAGAATGACGCCACCCGTCATGGCCGCAAGGGGCCGAGATCGGCTGCCGATCTGGTGAAGATCCTGTCTGGCTTGTACAAGGGGGAGAAGGAGGACTTCCTCCGCACGAGTCCATTGAATAGATTCTCCATGAATAACCCTCGGAGCTGGGTAAGCGGATGTTTATCTATCTGATCCGTGCTTTCAAAGTTAAGTGTCTTACTTTATGATTTCAACGCAGGAACTGCGCCGGGATGTGGAGGGCATACACAGCCCGATGTACTGTTTCAGCGGGCTCTTGCTGGATCCGGGACGATCCCTTGATCCGGCCTCCGAGGAGGATCCGGTCATAGAGGTGGAGCTGATCGATGGGGTGTTCCACCAAGTTAGCATGGACAATGCTTTAGTCGCCATCACGGCCGACTACCCCGGTTTGACTTCGGCTTCCCAGGTAACTGCGACCGAGGTCTTGTCATTATTACTCATCCATGCTTATTTTTGAACACTGTATACCAACGGTGTCCCGTAGGAGGTACCTTTAGGGCGGGAAGCCGGATCCGTGGCGGCTGACCAACAAGGGTCTGTCCGGCCCAGCAGGCGGAAGAGGAGTGTGGTGCGAATCAAAACGTCGCCGCAACGGTATGGAGCGCCATCGTATTTAAGGGAAAGATTCCTGGGAGGTATATTAACACTCCTGATTCTTCTAGGAGAAAGAGTGCTCACCGGACAGTGCCCGGAGAGGTTGCCAATCAAGCCTCCGCCAGCCAGGCTCCAACGCCTGGTCCGGAGGGAGAGGCAGACACAAGGCGTGAGCCGGATGCTCCTCCAATGGAGGATGCCGACAGGCTGTCCGCCACCAGGTCTGAGGTGGAGAGCGCCATGAATCATAGGCGCCGCCGGATAGTTCTTCGTGAGGCGTGTTTCTCCCTGGAGGCGTTGAATGCCTTTATTGCGGGGGACGCGCGCCTCCGTGCCGCTCAAGATGGTCTAACCAGAGCCACGGAGCAGTATGTGAAAGACATACGGGTGAGAAATTTTAATAGTTATATATGCCAGTAGCCCCCGAGACTTAAAATAGTTAGAATAACTGATTTAAGGATCATTTGTTATGCAGGATCTTACGGAGAAGAATACCCACCTGTCCCAGAAGCTTCAAGGGTGCAAGGCACAACTTGAGGCCGCACTAGCCGCTGCAGGGGGAGCCACAGAGACCCCCTCTGGTAATATATACTTTCGAAAAGATAAGTCATTTCTGAAGTGCGGCGTGTGCGTAGGTCTGACAATAATATTGCAGAGGGTGCCGGACTAGATCCGGACAAGCAACATCTGTTGCGCCAGCTGAAGGCCGGCGAGAAGGTGCTTATGAGGGTGCAGCAGGAGAGAAACAAACTCCAAGATGCCAACACCCAGTTGGGAGAAGAACTAAAAGATGTTCAAGTCCAGCTGTCTGACTCCGTAAAGGATAATCGGTGGCTTCGTCGCGACATTTACAGTAAGTGCTTGAGCAAACTCTTTTGAAAAGAAGAGTTCAGCGAGGAAGTCTATTGACATAAATGTGTCTGTAGGTGTGCTCACTGGTCGTCCAGTGGAGGAGATGCCTGGTTCCACGGGTGACCTTCTTCCCGAGCTGCTGCGACTGCACGAACGTGTTCGGCAGGCGATGAGCGGCATCGTCCAGGCCTTATGGCCGTCCGTCTCCCTACCCGAGGGTCTTGGAGGGCTTGCTGAGAAGCTTCAGGGAGCACGACAGCGCTTCCGTCTGTGGAAGATATCGGCCTGCCGTCAAGGCGCTAGGGAGGCCTGGGCCATGGTGAAGACGCGGTACACGAAGGCTGATCCAAACCACATGACCGAGGTCGGACCTGTGGGGCCCGATGGGAAGGAGATCCCTGTGAGCCTAGTGTACGGCCAAGTAGAGTTGGCCGCGAAATATTCCCAACGGGACTGTAAACTAGACAGCCTATTAGATGGGATTGAAGAGCAGTACAATCAGTCGATTTGACGATGTAATTTAAAATGACATGTAAAATGCCTTCTAGCCGGATTGTAGATCGTTTGTCATTGCGGACCTTTTCGCTTCAACCTCGGGACCCGACAGTCCGGAGTGTGTCCGAATACCCTCACGGTTATGTAAGAAACCGGGGCATGCATGGAGACTAGGCGTAGGGGTCATTAGTGCTTTATCAGACAAGTGCCCAACTAGTTATGTTATATTACATGGTTAGTAAGAAACATCTTCCAGGGAGAATAGTTCCGTTAGGGGTTCCTTTCCCTGGGAGGCATGCCCTAAAGTGCATGTCCGGACTACGAAAAGAGCAGAAAAGCATCTGGGGGCAGATAGATAAATAAATAAGAAATCATCTTTCAAGTCACCGACCGAATATTCCCTTAAGAACGCTAGCTTTCGGCTTCACCCAGTCCGAGGTACACATCCGACTGACCCGGCAGTAACAATCGCAGAGGTGCTCCCTTTACCTCCTAGCTGAACAATCGGGAACGTAGGGGTAAGCACAAGAGCCAGGCAACCCAGCTTGGCCAAAACTTAAGTCATATCGATGCATATAATGGTGAATAAAAGGTACATGCGGAAGTTTGACACATGTGTTGGGCATGAAGCCCGTATAAATAAGCTTCTGTTAAAGAAGCCCCCAGGTATAATGAGTGCGAGTAGCACGTCAAGTGTGTGCGAACAATGCGCAGATCGGCCCTCAAGGGCTCTATGAAAAAGGGAGGAGAAAGGAGAGAAAAAAAAGACAACTGAAGTATAAAATGTGGACGGAGGAAGGAGACGAACACTGAGTCCGGCGCTAGGCGTAGAATCTTCGGAGGCGGGCTGCGTTCCATGGGTTCGGCTCGAGTCGGTTATCCGATGCGTTTCGCAGACGGTATGCTCCGCCGGTCAGGACTTGGTCGATGATGAAGGGACCTTCCCGTTTGGGCTTGAGTTTGTCCTTTTTCTTGTCCAACAGGCGTAGAACTAGTTCGCCAACATTGTAAGTTTTGACCCGTACTTCTCTGCTTTGATATCTTCGAGCCTGCTGCTGATAGAATGTGGAACGAGCCTTTGCCACGTCGCGCTCCTTCTCCAATGCATCCAAACTGTCCTGCCAATCCAACTCGGCTTCTCTTTCTTCGTACATGCGCACTCGAGGTGAGTCATGAATTATATCGCAAGGCAAAACTGCCTCTGCTCCGTATACCATAAAGAATGGCGTGAATCCGGTAGTACGATTTGGCGTGGTCCGCAGCCCCCCAGAGTACGGAGTCGAGCTCCTCCACCCAGTGCGTGTTAGATTCCGTGAGGGACCGCACTAACCTGGGTTTAATGCCGCTCATGATTAGACCATTTGCTCGTTCGACTTGACCGTTAGTTTGAGGGTGATAGACTGAAGCGTAGTCGAGCTTAATGCCCATGTTTTTGCACCAGAGTTTAACCTCGTTGACCGTGAAGTTCGTGCTGTCATCAGTGATGATGCTGTGGGGGACACCATAGCGGTGTACTACCCCAGATATGAAGTCTATCACAGGTCCGGATTCGTCCGTTTTAACCGGCTTGGCCTCTATCCATTTGGTGAATTTATCCACCATGACCAATAGGTATTTTTGCTTGTGAGTTCCCCCTTTAAGGGGTCCAACCATGTCGAGCCCCCAGACCGCGAACGACCAGGTGATGGGCATAGTTTTGAGGGCGGTGGGTGGCATGTGGCTTAGATTAGCAAAGAGCTGGCAACCGACGCATCGTTGGACTAAGTCCTGAGCATCTGCCCGGCAGTCGGCCAATAAAATCCTGTACGGAAGGCCTTGCCTACAAGGGCCTGGGCTGCGGTGTGGTGCCCGCCGAGTCCAGCGTGAATTTCAGCCAGGAGATTTCGCCCTTCCTCTTCGGAGATGCACCTTTGAAGGACTCCGGTTGTGCTTTTCTTATAAAGTTCTCCCTCATGGACCTTGTAGGCTTTAGATCGCCGTACTATGCAGCGGGCCTCATTTTGGTCTTCGGGGAGTTCGTGCCTAATTAAGTAGGCTAGGAATGGTTCCGTCCACGGGGCAATGACTGCCATTATTTCGTGGGATGAAGGTGTTATTTCATTGGTTGAGCCACCGGTTGTGTCAGAATGTTCGGTGTTGGGCGGTGCGGTTGGTTCTGGATTGTTGTTTCCGGACTCGTCTTCCCATACTACGGATGGCTTAAAGAGCCGCTCCAGGGAGATGTTTGGAGGGACGGCGTCGCGCTTTGCGCCGATGCGTGCCAACATGTCGGCTGCCTGGTTATTATCCCGGGCTACATGGTGGAATTCGAGCCCTTCGAACCGAGCTAACATTTTTAAGATGGCGTTACGGTAGGCTGCCATTTTCGGATCCTTGGCATCAAAGTCTCCATTTACTTGGGATATTGCGAGGTTTGAATCCCCGCGGACCTCTAGGCGTTGAATGCCCATGGAGATTGCCATCCGGAGACCATGTAGAAGGGCCTCGTACTCGGCTGCGTTGTTGGAGTCCGTGTACATTATTTGAAGTACGTATTGGACTGTATATCCTGTTGGGGACGTCAAGACGACGCCAGCCCCCAAGCCGGCCAACATTTTAGAGCCGTCGAAGTGCATGATCCAGTTGGAGTATGCGCCGTACTCTTTAGGGAGTTCGGCTTCAGTCCATTCAGTGATGAAGTCCGCCAAAACTTGCGACTTTATAGCTCGCCGTGGTTTGTAGGTTATGTCGAATGGTAAGAGCTCAATGGCCCATTTTGCAATCCTGCCCATCCCGTCGTGGTTGTTTATAATGTCGTTGAGAGGTACTTCGGAGGCCACTGCTATCGAACACTCTTGAAAGTAGTGTCGCAGTTTCCGGGATGTCATGAACACCGCGTACGCTATCTTTTGATAATGTGGGTATCAGGACTTGCATGGAGTTAAGACAGTGGATACGTAGTACACTGGTTTTTGAAGAGGGAATTTTTGCCCTTCTGTTTCTCGTTCGACGATGAGCACCGTGCTTACACCTTGATGTGTTGCCGCGATATATAACAACATTGGTTCGCCTAAGTTGGGCACGGCCAGGACCGGATTTGTTGCCAATATGGCCTTTATTTCTTTTAGTCTGGCCGTGGCAGCATCCATCCATTCGAAGTGGTCGGTGCGCCCGAGGAGGCGATAGAGGGGCAATGCTTTTTCTCCCAAACGGGAGATGAAGCGGCTTAGAGCCGCCACACATCCAGTCAATTTTTGTATTTGTTTGAGGTCTTTTGGGATATCCAATTGTGACAGAGCTCGGATCTTCGCTGGGTTTGCTTCAATTCCTCTACCGGATACAATGAAGCCCAAGAGCTTTCTCGCTGGTACGCCGAAAATGCATTTTTCCGGGTTGAGCGTAATGTCATATGCTCGGAGGTTGTCGAATGTGAGCCTCAAATCGTCTACTAGAGTTTCAACGTGTTTGGTCTTAACGACCACATCGTCTACGTATGCCTCCACTGTTTTGCCGATCTGGGTAGCCAGACATGTCTGAATTATGCGCTGATATGTTGCGCCGGCGTTTTTGAGTCCGAAGGGCATTGTGTTGAAGCAGAATGGTCCGGATGGAGTAATGAATGTTGTTGTGGCTTGGTCTGTCTCCGCCATCTTGATTTGATGGTAGCTGGAGTATGCGTCGAGGAAGCACAATGAATCGTGTCCTGCATTAGCATCGACGATTTGATCGATGCAGGGAAGAGGGAAAGGATCCTTTGGACAAGCCTTGTTAAGGTCTTTAAAATCGACACACAGGCGCCAGGATTTGTCATTTTTTGGTACCATTACCAGGTTTGCTAGCCAGTCCGGATGTTTGATGTCTCTGATGAACCCGGCTTCTAATAGTTTGGCTAGCTCCTCTCCCATTGCTTGTCTTTTGGGTTCGGAAAATCGCCGAAGAGCCTGTTTGACTGGCTTGAATCCTTTTAGGATGTTTAGGCTGTGTTCTGCCAACCTGTGTGGGATTCCTGGCATATCTGAAGGGTGCCAGGCAAAGATGTCCCAATTTTCCTGAAGGAATTCTCGTAGTGCGGCGTCTACATCAGGGTTTAATTGTGCCCCAATGGAGGCCATCTTTGTGGGGTCCGTTGGATGGACTTGGAATTTGACTATTTCGTCCGCTGGTTTAAAAGAGGTGGACTTGGATCTCTTATCGAGTATCACATCGTCCCTGTTCACCTTGGAGCGCAGCGTAGTGAGTTCCTCTGCCGCTAGGGCTTCGGATAGTGCCTCTAGGGCTAGTGCGGCTGTCTTATTTTCAGCGCGGAGTGCTATGTCCGGAACACTGACGAGAGTGATGATTCCATTGGGCCCGGGCATTTTAAGCTTCATGTACCCATAATGGGGTATAGCTTGAAAAATTGTGAATGCCTCTCGCCCTAATAAAGCGTGATATCCGCTGCTGAACGGGGCCACTTGGAACGTGACCTCCTTGGACAGGTAGTTGTCCGGCGAGCCGAACACCACATCTAGTGTAATTTTTCCTGTGTGGCGTGCTTCCCGACTAGGGATTATTCCTCTAAAGGTTGTGCTGCTTCGCTCAATGCGGCTCCAGTCTATTTCCATTTTTCAAAGGGTTTCCTCGTAGATGAGGTTTAATCTGCTGCCGCCATCCATGAGTACCTTGGTAAGACGAAAACCGTCCACTATTGGACTGAGGACCAATGCGGCTGGTGCTCGGGCTGTTCGGAATTTAGGTTCGTCGCTGGCGTTGAAGGTGATAGCCGTGTCGCTCCATGGATTTCTTGTTGCTACTTGGTATACTTCGGCGAGGCTGCGGATTGTTCGTTTCCGCATATTATTTGATGCGAAAGTCTCAAAGACTGTTAATACCGTACTGGTACTGTTGGGCTGGTTCTCCGGGGCTAGAAGCTCTTCGCCACTTTTGGCCACCTGCCGTAGTATCCAACACGCTCGAAGGCTATGTGTTGGAGTGGCGCCCTCTGTACTATGGATTTTACAGGGTCCGCTGAGCCATCCCTCCAGTACGGTTCCGTGCCCTTTAGGGGGCTTTTGCTTTTTGGTTTTTGTCCCAGGTGCCCGAGCATGATGCACCCTTTTATTTCGGACTAGGGTTGTGTTCAGAGCCGGATTGTCCCAAAATTTAGTTTCGGTTTTCTAGGCACTCTCCATCGCACAGTACTTTCGTACTATTGATGCCAGGTCGGCGAAGCGTGTAATTTCACGGCGACTTACGACGTTCAAGATTCCCTTGTCCGTGCAATTGTTGCAGAAAATTGAGATTGCGTTTTCCTCACAGCAGTCCTTTATCCTGTCCATAACCAGGAGGAATCTGGCCCAGTAATGATGTACTGTTTCAGCGGGCTCTTGCTGGATTTGAGATAGATCGCTTGTGTTTGGGTGGGCGGGTGGAAATAAATTCGGAACCCCGCCCAATCTGAGGCTCAAGGGCCGAAAAGTTTCCGAATTTGGAAGCTCGGATTGCTGGATGTTGTCCAACGAATCTGGTCCACTGCCTGACTTTAGGTTCAGTACTTGATTGGCATCCGTCCCTCCGCGGGAATCCGGCATGGAGGGATCAGGAATCCGGACATAACTAGTCTTTAATATAGAAGAAGAGTCGCCGCGTTGTTCCTCCACCACCGCAACATGGTGGGTAGCCTGGGGAGAGTTGATCTCTCTCAGATCGGTTTTAAGCCCAATCTGATCGTAGTCTGTAGCGACTCCCAGGGCGGCGATGCGATCCAAGAGCTCGTTTACGGAGGAGAGCTCCATCGGATCTAGCAGCTCGGCGAATTCTGAGTTAACGTGAAGATAGCTTTTGACGAGCTGAGAGGTCATTGTCGGAGCGGCAGCCGAACATGCGGTCATAAGAAAACCACCTAGCCGGATAGTTTGGCCGGTGGCCAAAGCTCCCCTGGCAATGGTACCATCTTTAAAGACGGGAAGAGGCATCCTTCCTGATTGCGATGGCACAGAGGAACTCTCAATGAAAGCACCAATGTCGGTGTCAAAACCGGCAGATCTCGGGTAGGGGGTCCTGAACTGTGCGTCTAGGCGGATGGTAACAGGAGACAAGGGACATGATGTTTTTACCCAGGTTCGGGCCCTCTTGATGGAGGTAAAACCCTACTCCTGCTTGATTGATATTGATGATATGGGTAGTACAAGAGTGGATCTACCACGAGATCAAGGAGGCTAAACCCTAGAAGCTAGCCTATGGTATGATTGTTGTTCTGTCCTACGGACTAAAACCCTTCTTTTTATATAGACATCGGAGAGGGCTAGGGTTACATAGAGTCGGTTACAATGGTAGGAGATCTACATATCCATATCGCCAAGCTTGCCTTCCACGCCAAGGAAAGTCCCATCCGGACACGGGACGAAGTCTTCAATCTTGTATCTTCATAGTCTTGGAGTCCGGCCAATGATGATAGTTCGGCTATCCGGACACCCCCTAGTCCAGGACTCCCTCAGTTGCGCAGTGCCCACACATGATGAACTAGAGCGCATTAAGAATGCAACTCCCACCTATCTCTCGACCATTTCAGGCGGTTGGATGAAGATCCTACATCTCCTAACCCTTCTTCTTCCTCGTCTCTGATTCTTCCCGTACAGAACACCGCAAGGGCCGCTGGCCGGACGACCGGCCCCTACCGCCTGTGTTCCTCCACCACCCCCACCCCCACCCCCGCCCCAACCCCCACCCGCGTCGAGTTTTCATCATTCGGCGAGGCCCCACAACCACCTGAGCCCCTTCGTTCGCACCGGCGAACTTCGGCGAGCTCTGAAAAATCGACTGACCCAATTTTGAAATTTAGTCTACTGTGATTTAACTAGTGTGGAATATAAAAGGGGAAAACCATAAGCATTGGGAGTATAGTGTTGAGCGTGCCATGGCGGATCTGAAGGTGCAAACCGGACAAAGGCAACTTCGCAACCAAGACAAGAAATCAGAGTAAAGCAATGGCGATCTATTTTCTTGCTGCGATAAATAAGTTGAGTAGATACGAAAGAGTAGCGCCTCTGGTGCGGCACCGTGTACGCATCTGCTAAGAATTTGACGGTGCTGCGGTAGCGATGGCTATTGGCGGCATGGAAGCAGATCTAGGAGGGTATACGGTGGTGGCGGGGTGTGGTGGACGAGATGGTCATAGGAGCGGTGCCGGCAAGGTGGACGACGGCGGGGATGAAGCGAGAGGACAGGATGCAAGGATCCCGGTCCGAAGCCGTGGATGAGAGAGGTCAATCTCTTGTAATGGACGGCGGCGTCGGGGTATCAACTCCGGCATGGTGGAGGAGGACGACGGTGGATGGGGTGGCGGTCGGCGGCGGACGGAGGAGGGTGGGGTGGAGAGGGTGTTTTGGCACCCACGGAGTATGAATGGGGAAAAGGGAGGTAGAAAGGAAGGGGGGGACCATGTATTCAGGACGCGCTTGTCTCAAATGCGAGGAAATTTACAAACTTAGCCCCCGTTTCAAATTTCTACTACATCACAACAATATTAGTCGGTTGGGGATAGGACGGCAATCTCGCATACACCGAATATTTGCCGACGAGAGTTTGTTTTGGGCGCCCATCGTGTATGAATATGAATCGGGGAGGGAGTCGATTTCGGCCGAGGACACACTGTGTTTTGGCGCCCACGGTGTATGATTCCGAGTGAGAGGCGGTTACGTCAAGTTTGGGTGAAATTACAAACCTACCCCTACCGAAACCTATAGAAATCCAGCAGATAGGCTTTGCATGGCAGGGATAGGCAGTAGTAATTTCCATCTCGCAGATTTTGGTTTCGGGCGGTTACTACGACTTTCCCCGCTTCGTTCAAATTTTGCAGAGTGCACGTTTACCGTGCCAACTCAATTCGAATCCCGTTTGTATTCTATTTTTTCGGGCGGGATCCATTTTCAATTGGAATTACATTCTATATACATCATTTTTTTATATATACTTTCAAAAGCACAACAAAGAATTCTGCTCCTTTACATGTATAATATGATTTACAAATACAATGATCTCAAAATCTTAAGGTTGAATTCGAAAATTTTGAACCAAATTATGTTCTACTAAAATGTATGGATCAGTAATATCTACATATTAAATAACATCGATGTGCGTGAATTCATATGAGTATGCATGTTTGATAGATCAATTTTGGTTCGAGTATGGATTATATGTATCATCATCTCGAATTCAAATATTTGAATCCCTTTTTTGTTCACTCCTTTCATGCCCATCTCTCTCGCATGCATGCTCCTTCAGGTAGCTATCACTCTCTTTTCTCCAGCTCACCCGCACGCTCACTTCATGTTTCTCCTATCCTCGCAAACATGGTCTCTCAACGTCTACCTTGAGAAGTGTCACACTCTCCCTATCATTATACATTACACGGTTTTCATTATCTCTCACGTCTCTACTGTTCTCTGGTATCACTCGGTACCTAAGCTTTCTTTTTCACCGCCACACACATAGTCTCCACTCGTCTTTCACTTTGTCTTTCTCTCTATGGGATTCTCTCACACACCCTATATGTCTCTACATATGACTCATACCACTAAAATTACTCTCTCTCTCTCTCTCTCTCCTGTAGACACAACATTTGTTGCGGTCTCCTTTTCGTCTCCATCCCAGACCGATATTATTCATTTGTTCACCGATCAGACAACCCCCCCTCTCTCACAGACACACACACACAACTCCTGCTTCCACTCCCCTTCCCAACCACCGTCTCTCTCTCACACACACACACACACAAAACTCTCGCTTTCGCACCCGACTCGTATTTCTCTCACAAACATTTATCGACTAGCTAGCCTCTAGATAGGTTTATACACCCGCACACTCGTTCTTCCACTATCGCATACATGTCTCTCCCCCGCTCCTTGTATCTATGTAGATTTTTCTTCCCTTCTTGAGACACGCCCTATCGATCGTGCACACACACACTATCACCTCATTTTAAGCTGATACCTATCGCACACACACTCCTTGTGTCTTTGTCACACATGCACTCCGTCCTCCTCCACTCTCCCTCTCTCTCACACACACATGGGCTTTTTGCAACAACTAGCAAGATGCCCATGCGTTGCACGGAACATCAAGATGCATTTGTATGAGTAGTTTATCTTGTGGGGGAAAAGGATGAACGCGGGAAGGCCTTATTTGCAAATGTGGAGAGGGGTGTGGGTATCTTTTTGCAAAATTGCCATAGTTTCCTTCCTATCCGTCAGATATAGATTGGACGGCCTATATTGCAGGATGGCAGGCACACGATCATCACCGATAATGCTTTTTATAAGAGTAGGGATAAAAAATAGAGTTGGTGATGATGGTGGGCCTGCCATCCTGCAATGTAGGTCATCCGATTTATATCTGACGGATAGGAAGGAAAATATGGCAATTTACCCGCACTCTTCACCACATTTGCAGATAAGGCCTTCCCTCGTTCATCCTTTTCTCCCACAAGATCTTGATGTTCCGCGCAACGCACGGGCATCTTGCTAGTAAGAGTAGAAATTAGACATATACCACTTCTCGAATCTTGAAACCAACAACATTCCTCCCTTATCTCATCAAAACCACCAAAGGAATATATTTTGAGTGAAACATAACATATTTTTAGTGATATACGTATTTCAAAACTAGACTTTTTTTCTATAAAATCGGTGAATATGTATTAATCTACTTTGATCGTGTGGCAACACATTGGCACATTGCTAGTAGTTATTATAATTTTTTGGACACCAGACAAACGGTGGAGTACATATACGAAGAGAAGAGGCACATGCACGCAGTCGGCCTCTCCCTGTCTCGCACACATGAGTGTTACGTAAAGGCAACGTTAACAAATAAACCCTAAAACTCTAGGTGCACAATTGCTGCATTCCCGAGTACCGGGTACGTGGTGGAGCACCTTTGTAGAAATAGTCAGCTCGCGTGATAATTTGATCCATAGGAGTTGATGGTCAGGACCACAGGTGAACGACTTGGAGCGTGGTGGCTCCCCAGTTGCCACAGATCGAGTAGCCACGTTTAAAATATCATTTTTTAGCGGGGTTAAGAGTTCCGATTTTCAAAGGCGCGTTATAGGTAGTAAGTAGTTTTTAGAATGATTGGTATGGAGCGAAAATGGAATTCGTAGTACTACGTACCTCCTTGGTGTATGGTTGTATGGGTTTATGTTGCGAGATGTTGAACCTGGTAGCTCTAGGGCAAATACTATGGTTTAGCTTTAGATGCTGGTTTTCAGTAATGAAAATCGAAAGGGGAAACCCTTCTTTGATTAAAAAAACTACTACCTCCATTCTGGTTTACTAGTCCCCATCGTACTTTGTGTCAAAGTTTGTTCACGAATTTTACTTGTAAAATGTGAATGGAAATGATATTTTGTTATACCCAAACAAAAAAGGACTGGAGGGAGTGATTGCTCTGACACGGACGCGGCCTCTCATAGTGCAGGCATTGAACCGATGTGCCGGCCAAGAGGGGCGCATTCGCTGCAGGCCCGACTGAGCACGCCTCCTCGCCGCGTACAACTAGCTTAAGACTGCCCCGCCTGCCTTCATTGAATCCGCGCGTGTGCCGGCAACACGTCCTTCCGCGAGCCGGCAGGCATTTTAGAACACAAAAGACAACTAAAATATAATTAATTTACGCATGGTCTTGACTCGTTGTGCTTGCACTGGTAGCAGGAACTAGTAGAGGTTTTTCTTTATTTATAACTGTCCTCACATTTTTTTGGCTTTGAAGTGAATCATGGTTGTAGACATTATGTATGAATGTGCAAATATCTGTGAACATAAGTTTGTTGTGGAAGTTGAACTTGGAATGTCGGGCTTGCGCATGAACTATACCATGTCCAATGCTTCGTCTGTTATTGTTTGGAAAGTAATTGATGTTATTACATGACCCAAAAAAATATTTTGTGCCACATCAGTAGGTGCACGGACATCACAACAAGCATGCTGACTGGATAAACATTTGAACCTAGCTATTATGAAGGAAATTTTGTATTGACAACAGTTTTAGATAGCAGGAGATGCCTAGGCTGCTCTGCCTCTACTAGCTTATTTCTGGCTTCTTCCATCTCTTCTTTGGCTTGGGTGAAGAGAGCATCTGATTGCTCTTTTCTCTTCTTCAGGAACTCAGCTACATTCTCAAGGGCTGCTGCACGCTTTCTTTCAGCCTTTACTAATGCCACGAGGACACGAACAGCTGACGACTTCACCTGGCTTGTGTGTAATGCAACATCATCTAGGAATTTGCACCTTGTGTCTAATCCAGCATCATTAGGGAACTAGCACCTTGTGTGTAATCCAGCCTCATTTTGGAAACATGATCTCGAGGTTGACCATACTTCCCTCCTCGCAGGAACTGCATCCTGACATGAAGTTTCTTCTTTTTTAGATCAATACTCAGAGCAACCTAGATCCATTTAGTAGAATCCAGATAAACAAAACTCGGAGAAGTGAATTCAAAAGGAAAAAAATATAAAAACAGACTACAAGGTGAGAACACCCACTTCCTACATCAAGCTAAAAACAAAAGCATTAGGACGATTAAGACTCTTCTTATTACACATTGAAGAACACCAGGCTTAAGAGAAACAGACACTACAACATATACACATCGAAGAACACGAGGCTAAACGAAAGTAATTGAAAAGGTGTTACTTACCAAAGCTCGTTTTACAGGTTCGGTGTAGCTCCTCTTTAACTTGCCATGCTCCTTGAAGATGTCCCCAATATCCCGTGTTTGGTCTTCATTGCTCCTCTGCATGTTCACACTCGTGGTTTTAAAATCTCAACATGGCAAGAAAAATATACTACTAGTAATACTCGCGCATCTTGTGGGCAACATTAAAGCACTCGTCTGCCATGTTAGAGAACCTCCAATAGAATCGCAACGCGCAGCGCTTTAAAAAAGCATTTACAAGTGCTGAGATCGAGAAGTAGAGACTAGAGAGTAGAGGATAGTTCTCAGCATAGATAGATAAAAGAAAGATAATTCAACTACTCCTCGTCTTCCGACTCCTCCTCGGTGATGTCCTCCTCCAACGTCTGACTGTAGGCGTGAAGATACCGATCATCGTCGGATTCCCAGGGCGACGCTGCTCCTAGCCTCATGTTGAATTGAGCTTTTCTCCTACGCTTGCCCTCGCGAAAGGCGGCTCGCTCCGCCCTCCTCTTATCCCTCTCCGACCTCCTTTGCGTGTAGAACTCGCGCTCGTTGATGATGTCCTGCGGGAAGTGTTGGCGCCACAACGCCATGGCTTCATCGTCCATCTTGGCGATGCCGAGACGGTGCTCCCGCCTCCGGTTGTCGCGACGATCCTCGTCGGTGTTAAGCCGCAGCAGAGGCGCGAGCTCCTGCGCCCACTCCCGCGTCGGCATGTTGGGGAAGTTCAATGTTCTATGAGGCCACCGGAGGCGCCATGCCACCATGCGCGGGCGGTCTCGTTGGCGGTGTCGAAATTGCCGAGGCCAAGGCACATCCCGCGGAACCAGATCTCGGAGGAGAAGCCGCCGGTGGGGCGCGCGCGAACGCCGCGGTATCCCCAAGTTTCGCGGCGACACGGTGGCATGGTGGCGCAGCAGCGGTGAGGCGAGAAAGAGCGGGGAGAGAGCGGTGGCGAGGCACAGAGCAGGGAGAGAGCGGTGGCAAGGCACAGAGCGGTGGGAGGGCGTTGGATTTTATAAAGCGCGCCGGACGGAGCGCGCCAAAACTAGCGCACGCCCGACCACTTTTTCCCGCACACGCGCGATCCTTTCCCGATGTCTCTGCTATCTCTACTCTCTTCTCTACTATTATATTTATTTAATATTTAATATTTAATATTTATCTCTACTTCTCTACTGTCTACTTTTTTTCTCTATACTTTTTTTCTCTTATAAAAAAACAGAGTTGGTGATGATGGTGTGCCTGCCATCCTCAATATAGGTCGTCCGATTTATATCTGACAGATAGGAAGGAAACAAATGGGAATTTTGCAAAAAGATACCCATACCCCTCTCCAGATTTGCAAATAAGGCCTTCCCTCGTTCATCCTTTTCTCCCACAAGATAAACTACTCATACAAATGCATCTTGATGCGTGCAACGCATGGGCATCTTGCTAGTTCTAAAAAACTTTCCATCATTTGCCACACTACTGGTTGCAAATGAAAAACCTACCCAAGCACAGCGCGATACAGGAGCGACGCACAATTACAAGCTGATATTATGTTGGACAATGGAGGCTATAACCAATTACTTTTACGGGAACAATAGCACCCAGGAAATTTGAAGGGTAGGTATGAACAAAATTGGAACTGCACATGTACTGCTAAGTGATTCAATACACACATTACCAATCGAGGAGGAGAACGATGGTTGCGGCGGCCTCTGTGAGTCATGGTCGGCAACGGGAGTCATTTCATTGTCCACGGTGGTACTTCTGCGCTTGGCGTCGGCTTCCGGGAAGCAGATCCGAGACCGTGGAAGACGATGCCCGGGAAGAGGCTCCATGTACGACGACGACGATGGACCGGCTCCAGTGCAGCATACGAGGTCATCGATGAGGCAGATGCGCTGCGGTGGATGAGTGTGCCGATGTAAAGGGGAGGAGCACGAAGGCGGCGGTGCCGTGGAGAAGTCTATTTTGCGGTGGGGATAGAAAATGGGGAGTATTCAGGTGTACTACTCTGGGTGCTGGGGTGGGGTTGGCTGGGTAGGGTGAACCTGAAGTTACGAAAACAACCCCCTACCAAGCGTCATCCGTAGGCCTGTTCCGAAGGCCATGATGGTAACTTCCCACTGCTCGAATCAGGGTCACGGGAGATTTTCCCGCCGACCTCAAAATTTTGTGACACTGAACTCCCCGTGTGGCGTGTTGAGTTATTCGGCTAAGCAACTAGTGAGTAGTAGTAGTAAACTCTGCATATTAGGTTTGACCAAAGTCAAACTTCTTAAAGTTTGACCAAGTTTATAGAAAAATATAAACATTTACCATAACAAATATGTATGATGTGAAAGTACATTCAATAATGAATCTAATGGTATTTATTTGTTATTGTATATGTTAATATTTTTTGTTGTATGCTTTTTGAGAGTTTACAAATCTTGACTTTGACCAATGCTAATACAAGGACTTAAATAAAAACGGAGGGAGTACACATTTGTTTTCTTAGTTTGTAGTGAACTAATCATTTGTTGAAATTGTGAAATAAATATATTAGGCTATTGACTTCGAATGTAGTGGTCTATACAATTCAATAGTTACAATCATTGTCGAATCCCAAGATGTATACAAGGTCTATAGTACTTAAAAACATGCTCAAACTCACATAATCCCAGTCAAATGAGAATCTAAATGCATTTCATAGTTATTACTTTGTAGGATGCAACAAAACCAACCATAACTCTACATCAGCCATTATAGAAGCAACATTTTGACATATCCCAATGTCTGAGTGAAACGTGCAGAGAGAGCTTTTGAAGATGGAGCAGATAGAGCGGGAAAGATTGTATGTATGTGGACGAGAGAGTAGGAGACAAACCTAATGAGACAGAGAGAGAGATAGAGAGAGAAAGAGAGAGAGGAAGAAGTTAGGTCTGTGAGAAAGATGGAGACATGTAATATACGTGAGATGCATGTGCATCCAGATTCTATATACGTGGAAGGAGAAGAGACGACCTGTTTGATGAGAGAGCTGGAAAAACATGGACGAGAGGGGAAGGATCTCGTGGGTTGAGGGATTGATAATTTTGTGCAGGGGAGAGAGGGATTGGTAATTTTGTGCGAGAGAGAGAGGGTGGGGGGAGGAGTCAGTCAGCCTTCGTCACATCACCCTGCTTCCAAATGTCCCCGCGTTCTCTAGCGCGGTGTGGTCGCCGTCTTCGATCTGCTCGATGCCCTCTTTGAAGATTGAGGTGTTGTGCATGTTGGGGTGCAAATAAGCACAAGCGAGAGTGGTCGCCTCGTATAACCTTGGATGGGGATGAATTGCATGCTCGGGGGAGTGTGTGTGTGTTGTGATGTGTGTGTCTCTGTGTGTGTGTGTGTGTGTGTATGTGTGTGTCAGATATTGAGAGAAAACAAACCTAAGGAGAGAAATGGGTATTCACGAAGAGATTTTGCGGGCCTTGAGGTGGGCAGGGGCCGGGTGAGGGTGTCAAAATGTGCGCGTTGATGCATGTGTTGCATGCGAGCATGCAAGGGATGGATGAATCGAGGGAGATGGTTGTTGTGTTACGGATGCTCCTCTCTCTCTCTCTCTCACACACACACACAAGTAAACTAGAAGACCGTTCTCTCATGTATACACAACATATCGGCATCTGTCTATGTCTCACTCATGCATGATCATTTGCACATTCACACCTCTCTATGTCTGTATCACACACACACCGTCTCCCCATTGCCCTTCCGCCACAACACACATATGGACACATACACACGTTCTCTCTCAGTCACAAACACAAAATCAGTATTAAAAAAAACTAGGGTGCACCTAAAACGTCCAAATCCAAATAAACACGAACTGGAGCTAAATTGAAATATATGAAAATATTGCAGCGTCAAGAACTTTTCCAGGAAAAAAATTTGAGTAATATTCGGGGATTGTTTTCACACACACACAAAAAGGTTCGGTGGATGTCCTTCGAGCGCGACACGGTGAGCACCGTTCGATCAACCGCGCGGCCGCAGTTCACGCACTTGCACAGGATTCCGTATCGTGGTTGTGGTACTAACTAATAGAAGCGCTGCCTAAGTCTAATGTTTACGTGTACTAGAACGATTTTCTTTTAAGTTTGACCAACCTTATATAAAACTAAAGTAAGCCCCCACACGAGCACTCATCAATAAGCCGTCGTCGCCGTTGCGCATGCCGGCGCCCGCCTGCTCCGGCCAACAATTTCTCGCCCATCACCGCGTGTCGCCGCCATCCCTGTGCCATGAAGCCGAAGGCTCGCCTGCTCACGTCGTCTGCAGTCCCTCCTCAAGATGCCGCCGCACTGCCAAGCACGCGAGCAGCTGGTGGAGCCGCGTCTATGCATGCAGCGCATGAAGAGGAGGACGAGCGCGTGCTCCAGCACGCCGGTGAGGAGGAACTATCGTGTCATTATCGTCTCCGCCCGCGCGGAGGAGGCACACATGGTGGCTATCGCGGCGGAAGACGGTCGCGCGCGCGTCGAGCCCGCAAACCGGGTGCGGAGGCGGAATTTACCATCGAGACCTTGAATGCCATGTGGATCCTGCAATCTGAAGGAGCAATTTGGGTCAGTCAACTCTTGTGAGCCGTTTGATGCAACATGGATGGCTAGATGGTCTTCTTCCACCTCTTCTACCGTCTTCTTCCTTCGCTCCGTCGAACTTCTTTCACAAATTGACTGACCCAAATTATACTACTAGTACGAACGTATTAAGTATAGTAGGAACACGAAGATACGAGCAGTAGTACCAACTGCAAGAAGAACAGTAGTAAGACATAGTACTAGTACTATTATACGTACTAAAGAGTTCAAATAACGAGAAAGAACATAAACATAGTTCTGCTGGGGCCTCAGCAGAACACACCCTTGAAACTAAACTAAGCAACTAGTCTGCTTGACACTACAGTAGAACCAGCATGAGAGACGACACTGCCACCTACTCGGAGTCCGTGTCCACGTCCTCGACTTCGTCCTCGTCCCTCTTCCTCTTCCTCTTTGCCGACGCTTCTTTGCTTGAACCGGATACTGGGATCTGCTTCTTCATCCAACCCTTGTAGATATTTAAACAAAGGTAGGCATCCATTGCTGCGTACAGGATGTGATCTTCATCTAATGTCTTCGACTCCCATGCATGATGGAACTCGTGATGAGGTTTCTTCAGTTTAGCGTATAAAGGATCAATCATGGCTGCTGCTAGGGTCAGCATTGAAGGTTGAGAGGAGGACACCAGGCTTGCCTTCTGGAGATTGAAGGGCTGGCCTACAACGAGACCTATCCGACGCAGGACATCCCTATCATTCTTAAAGTGTACAGTAACGAATTTCACTCTTTTGTCCTTGAGGAAGTTCTAAAAATCCTGGCACTCAACGTAGGCATGGCATATGTGGTAGACCAAGCAAACATTATGTATGCAAACCTGGATCACGGCGGGCTTCTTCCTCTCTTCGTCCTTTAGATCCTTCTCTCGTCCCAAGACTGTGGTGTACTCAACATCTAGCCCAGCGACCCACTCATCCGTTGAACTGTTGAACATGCGTACGAAGCGAGCAAGCCATGCTTTCACCGTCGCAGATCCACATGTGTAGATGCCGATGAACTCATCGCCGGTGATGGCTCTAACCTGGTACTCAGCGGCGACCATGGAGATTTGGGAGTCCATGGATTTTGGAGGAGGGTTAGGAGGAGTTGAACTGTTGTACCACGCAAAAAAAACTGGGAGCGAACTAATGTGAAAGGACGGGATGACTGGAAGCAAACTGTTGTAAGGTAGAAGACGGGGACGAGTAGGGCGTGCGCACGGTGTGGGGTTGTTGGCTTGCCCGGTGGATAAACGACTGCAAGCCCCCAAAGAGTTCTCGAGAACTATGCGGGACCCACTAGATGTCATGTCTACTAGACCCATATCGTAGGCCTGACGGTATAGCTTCTGCCAGTTCGCACGCCATGCCGGCGCGTGGATGTAACTTCACTTAATTCCGTCAACCATCGCGCCTCCCACGACCTTCGCCTCCCTCGCGTGGTCGCACCCTTTGAGACTTTGACCGGCTATAAATGAGCAATTTTTTTGCCTACTCCGCATGCATGATACTCCCTCTGGTCCTTTTTACTCCCGTCAACCGTTTGCAAAGTGTTTGACCAAATTTATACTAAAAATATCAATATCTACAATACTGATTATAATGAGTATAAGAACTACGTTTTATAACGAGTGTAAAATTATTGATTTGACATTGTGAATGTTGATACATTTTTCTATAAGTCTGGTGAAAGTAGAGGTACATTGACTTCAGACAAAACTTAAATGCACAATGTAGACTAGTTCCTCCGTCCAGGTGCGTGCGATGTCCTATCTTGTCATCACAACAAGGTTAGCTATTAGAGTACTACTACCTCCCTTCTAGTTCAAAGGGCTCGATTCAAAAAAATCACCTACTCTTAGCAAGATAGTAGAGGCGGTGGAATAGTTTTTGAAGTCTGCAAAAGTACTCAACTAATGCTGTCGTTCTTCACAAAAAAATGTGTTTACCAATTCATGCATGAACACTACTCCCTCCGTCTAGGTGAGTACTCCTAAGTCATCTTAGGTTGTGCACCGTGACCAAGGAGGAGGGGAAAACGAGAGACATTAATGTTTATTTGCTAACTAATAGTATTGCATGCAATGAACTAACCACTGCATGTCGTGTTTGATAGTCTCAAGTCATTAAAAGCATGCACACCCCTCATTTCTTATTGGTTGATATGTCAAGAAACAAGAAACGAGGTAGAAGTTAATGCACTGCGCCTAAGTGTTTTGGGATTATTTGGTTTTTGTAAGATGACTTACATGCGGGGAGTAGTTACTCTAACCCCTCTCTCTTCTTTAATTCTTTGCCACATCAGCATGTTTGCTATTCCCGTGTGCATGATACCAGCTAAGATACCACCATTATGGCCAGCCTTAATCATCCCATGCAATAATTTAGTGCACCTTGAAATATGAACATGTGTGGGGCATGTATGTTTTTAATGACTTGAGACTATACCTAGCCCGGCATGCAAGATGACTTATTATGCACCCTTCCCCATACCTACAGGAAGCCCGTTTGTCTCCAAATCTTTTCCTCTCCATGTGTGGAAACAATATGCCTGCCAAACTCTCCTTCTCCCTCCGGCAGTCCCACCACTCCACCCCGTGTGAAAAAATCTGTATGCATGACTCTCCTACCCCCACGCTCGTCCAATCCGTTGTGACCAGCAATATTTCCACCCCTTCCCTCCCCCGTAATTTACTCCAACAAATATGCCCATGTAGCTGTTACGTTAATCACGCAACATATCTTCTAGGATGCTACTTCTCTTACTTAACTGCAGGTCCATTGGGTCACTGACATATGGGCCCAACAAGGGTCTGGCCCACATGTCAGTGACGCAACTGGACCTGCAGTTAAGTCAGTGTAGCTCAGTCCATATCTTACATAGGTGTGCCATTGCTCTCTATAAATATTGCGCCTCCCACGGCATTCAGAAGAATGCTCACGTTCATCGCTATCTCCTCCCCCTCCCTCTCACGTCGACCACCATGGCATCGCCCTCCCAAGCCCTAAGCTCCCCTCGATGCGCCGCCCAAACGGTCACGTGTCGCCATTCCGTTCCTCGCCGCCACTAGTCGAGGAGGACGCTTTGGTGTTCCACTCCTCGCTGCGACGCGTTGAGGTGGACGCGTCAGCGTTCCCAATCTCGCCAGCACGCACATCGGCTCCCCGCTACGAGGAGAATGCCGTGCCGCTCGCCGAGCCCCCCCAACCTTGAGTAGCTTTGGAAAGAAATGGATGTCGCAATGTGGGAGGCTTTGCCGCCGGCAGAGCAGGCCAAAATAGAGGCGGAGAAGAAGGCCGAGGAAGAGAAGCGTGCCGCTGGGCAAGCTGCCTGGCAGCTCTATGTCGCGTCCGAGAGTGTATGGCAATTGGCTCTTTGGCAGAAGGCTCGTGCAAGGGCCGTGAGGGTGGCGGAGGACGCCCGTGCCAAAGCCCTGAGTGTAGTCGGGCCCAAGCGCCGCATCTATGCTTGGCGGTACATGGATCGGGTGCACGCTTCCAACGAGGAGGAGTACCTGCTGGCGCCGGATCACCACACCGGTGAGATCGCGCTTGCCCGCCGGCAAGCCTCCAATCAGCACCTCGCTAGTTGCGAGGCTGAGGAAGAGGCGTTGTGTCGGCGCGCTGGGAAATGGCTGCGCACCAGGGCACTCGTGGCGCGCCGCAAGCGCTCCTGCGAGCGTCGTGGCTTTTAGTAGGGAGTATAATTTAGTTTCGTAAGGTGATCTCATTAGTTTTGGGACGCAAATGATAAATCCCGAATGTTCGGGAATTATTAGCGTCCTTAATTAAGTATGTAAGAGGGAAAGTTTGGAAACCTTGTGTATCCGTACACCTTTTGTAAGTAGGTGCATACAGCACAAACTTCAGTACTATATACTATCGCACTACATGTCTCTCTCTCTATATATGCTTGCAGATTGTGCTACTCCCTCCGTCCAGGTGAATAAGTCATCTTTGGTTGTGCACTGTGAACAAGTAGGAGGGAATACTTTATACACCTAGACGGAGGGAGTACTACTATTACTTATGTACGAGTAAATGCACGTTTAAACATTACGATGCGGTTTTTGTAAAAGTAGAAAAACAACACTAGTCAAGGTTGTCAAACGATTCAATTGAAAACAATGGAAAAATGCTCGTTTGATTGTTTAATTTTAGCTTCCTTCTCTGTGGTTATTTCTCTGTCGTACTTTGTACGGAGTACCTCCCTGGTCAGAAAGGCATGCAAATTCCCAAACCGCTTCCTACACCCCGTATCGAATTTTTTGCCTAACAAGTTGTGCCGTGCAATTGGAATTCCAACTTGAATACTAGTACTACTAGTAGGAGTACTAGGGGCCAGTTCGTTTAGGATTTAGTAGTACTCCCTCTGTCTAGGTATGTAAGTCATCTTACGAAAACCAAATAATCCCAAAATACTTAGGCGCGGTGCATTAACTTCTACCTCGTTTCTTGTTTCTTGACATATAAACCAGTAAAGAGATAAAGGGTGTGCATGCTTTTAATGACTTGAGAGTACCAAACACGACATGCAGTGGTTATTTCATTGCATGCAATGCTATTAATTAGCAAATAAACATTAAGGTCTCTCGTTTTCCCCTCCTCCTTGGTCACGGTGCACAACCTCAGATGACTTGCTCACATGCACTAACATTTCATCAGTTAAATCTTTGGTCAAAATTTACCACAAATTACAATGGTGACGAATAAACCAGGACAGAGGTTCTCCCTCCATTTCTGAATACAATGCCACTATAAAAAATACATTTTGCATCTATACAAGGCCACCAACAGTAATCGAGACAAATATTAATGATGTTTCCTCGTACTAGTAACCAATGGGTTAATTACTAGCATGCATGTAGTGGATGATAATCACAAACTCATCTAGTACTTCCTCTCTCATGGCCACTCCATGGTTTAGAAGCCCAAATAAATGAGTGAGGCGCCTTAATGTTACTCTCCACTGTGACTAGTCTTATGGG
This sequence comes from Triticum aestivum, assembly GCF_018294505.1. NCBI lineage: Eukaryota > Viridiplantae > Streptophyta > Magnoliopsida > Poales > Poaceae > Triticum > Triticum aestivum. Next base: position 231,812,383 of record NC_057813.1, on the reverse strand, counting down.
AAAAGCTGGGGAAGAGACGGCTTATTTTTTAAGCCGCAAAAAGAACTGGCCTAGGATAGTAGCTAGGGATACTAGGAGTAGTAGCCAGGGATAGAGTGTGGGAGATGAACCGAAGAAAGTAAATGCAGAGAGATGAAATGCAAAAAAGACGGAGGGATGTGATGGTTGCTTGTCCGTTTATTTTACCAGGCCACTTATTACTGGCAGTGGTTGGGTTTTGTGATATGACGGCTTTACTACCGCACCACAAGAGGGGTGAGACTCCCGTGCAGCGCCGCCCTCTACACTTGTACTACATCGGTCGTGGTTTATTAGTCCCCCATTGAATTTGGCTGAAGATTTAACTGACAAAATGTTAGTGCATGTCAACAAAAACTATATCATTGGATTCGTATTTGAACATAGTTTTGAATGATATAATTTTATCTGACATGCATCAACATTTATCGTACTATATGTAATGTTAGTTCAATTTTTGGTCGTACTAATCTATAGTAGTAAGGTGCCCGTGCGTTGCACCAAAGAGTGAAATGCATTGATTGGGGAGTTGTTTATTTTGACAAAGGATGCGGGAGTCATCTCATGTGTAACGGGTATCAATAGGTTTCTTCAGATATTATATCATCTCTAGATCTCACAAACATCCAGGTGAAATAGATAAAAAGGTATCTTTTGCAAACAAAAGCGTTCAATTGTTCAACCTGCATCCAAAACTTGTGAAGAAATAACACTTATTGTGCTTTGCAAGAAATGATCTTTAAGAATTAGTTTTTGAGTATCGATTGTTATACATGCTGGCTAAAGATGACATGGCACTTTCTTATAGTCAACAGTTGGCTATACTATTAAGTAATATTAACCATGCCCTTATACACCTAGACGGATGGATTAAATCAGGATGACTTGGAAGGGGGCAGAGGAGATGTAAGAAATGGTTCATAGTAAGTCTTTCACCAGTACTGTAGTAAAAGTTCATACATGGAAGATTCTAGACTAAACCATAAATCGATACACTTTTATTCATGCGCGATACTCCAATAGAGCAAGATCATGCATGGAAGTCTCCACATGCTTAAACAGCGGATTACATTGAGCGAAGACTAATGATCAACATTTAACTTGATAATGCGTATGTCGAGGTGAACCTCCTTGAAGTCCCCGTGCACCGCGTCGGCGGGTAAAAGATGCCATGGGTTTTCCAAGTCCACATCGGCGGGAAAGTCCCAGCTCCGCAGAGTCCAAGTCCATTCAATGAGGCCAGTGTCGCCGCCCACATGACCCGGAGGGGTAGTAACACTGACCACACACCCGTACATCGGCCTCGTGTCAGTGTCAGCGTCAGCGGCGTCGGCCCTGATGCACACTACGGAGATGGGGCGGCGGCTTGCACGGGCCTCGCCGGTGCCCACGATCAAGAGGAAGATGGTGCCATCCTCCTCCAAGACTAGCAGGCGGTGGTGATCCTCCAGCGAATCCGGCATGGTGAACGGGTAGCACGTCTCGTACTTGATGTTCTCCGCCAAGGGCCAGTAGTGACCATTGCACGCATCTGTGAGGTGATGCACCATGTCCGCGGGCGAGCCCCAAAATGGCATCGGGCACTCATAGCAGTAGACGAAGGGCTCCTTGGAGGCATCGACCAAACCGTCCATGAAACGGGAGTGGCTGTAGGGGATGTTGCGCCAGTTGAATATATGAGCAAGTTACTACGAGATTAATCCGAATAAGCACAAAATAAATCATGACGGCTATAATAGAGATGAAACTAATCATGTGGACTAGCATAGTAGTAGGATACAGAGTAGAAACATGAATTCTACCACGATTACAAACAGGAAGGACAGAAACACATACGATGCAACAGGAGCAGCACTGTTGGCGTTGAGGTTGTCGCCCATGTCCTTGAGGAAGAGGTTGCCGAGGTCGGGGAAGAAGTTGTTGTCGGTGAAGTCGTGGCTGCCAGCAGTCGCGAGAGTGCACTCCCCAAATTTCAACAGCGCCCGCCGAATGGAGCGCAGGAGGGAGTGGCTGTAGGGGACGTTGCGGCCGCCGAATGGAGCGCAGGAGTAGTACACGAAGCAGTAGATGGTGTCCTTACTAGTACTCCCTAGTCTCTATCTATCTATATCTACTCTTATAGAAAACCGAGTTGGTGATGATGGTATGCCTGCCATCTTGTAATATAGACCGTCCGACCTATACCTGACGGATAGAAAGCCAACTATGACAATTTTACAAAAGATACCCGCACATCTCTCCACATTTACAGATAAGGCCTTGCCTCGTTCATCCTTATCTCCCACAACCTCGTGCTCCTCCCTAAGTCTCTATATCTACTACTCTTCTTTGTTTTTTATAACAAATTGAATAGTACTGCGCCGCTCGCTGCACGCCCGGCTGAACACGCCTCCTCGCCTCCATCATCACCAACTGAGTCTTTTATAGGAGTAGGAGTAGAGAACAAACCGAGTTGGTGATGATGGTGTGTTGTGCAATGCACGGGCATCTTGCTATTTTTTGCATATAATTCCAAACACCACATAGACACGGTCTTTGAGCATGGTTCGTAGTCGTTCAACGCTCGGGCATTGAAGTTTGTAACTATTTTAGATTAGAATATACTACTCCCCCGGTGCTAGTAGTAGAGGAGAGTCCTACTCTACTACTCTACTCAAGCAAGTTAGGGCATAGTACTGTAGTAGGTACTATGATCACTCAAGCAAGTTGTCTGGCATTGATATGACCCTACGCTGCTGGTATGTGTCTCGTAAGTCAAGCGGCATGCTGTAGTTATCATCACCTGTCCACTTCCCGCAGCACATATTCGCTTCTACATCTTTGTCCGCACATAATATCGTCCAATCTTCCATCCCCGCTAAGGCGCCTCCCCCCTCATTCGAAACCCGAGCACTAACAATGGCAGAACCGAGCAGCGTCCGCTGAAAGAGTGGCTGGAATTCGCTCCCCACAGAGGTAATCAAGCTCATTGTTTCACATGTGGACAATCTCAGTACCATGCCGCTCGCCGCGTGCTCGTCGGGGTTGTACCGTTTACTCAAAGCCCTCAGGCCGGAGCTTTTTAACCCAGCTCCTTGCTTGTTGATGCCGCCTGATCTTCAGAAACAGCGTGTCATGCAGCATAACGATCATAGGGTGGCGAGCATCAACCCCCTTGACTATGATCCGATCCCCGTCACCCTCTACTACATTAACGGTATGTACTGGGTCGACATGAACACGTCTTGGATGGTGCTCGTCGATGGTCGTGGCCGCTGGATGCTGGTGGAGGTCTACACCCGGCAATTGACCCCCCTTCCTTCAATTAACACTACACTGCTTTGGCACTACGGCCCAGAATACTCGAAATCTTACAGTAGCCAACATGATACCAAGTTTGATTTGCTCATGGTTGTAATCTGCCAAGTGCCCACAAGATTTGCGAATTATAAAGACTTCTGGCTAATTGCGTTCTTCGAGCGCAGTCTCGCCTATCTGACAGGTCACTGCGGTAAGTGGATAAATCTGCACGTCCATCGCACGATCATACATCCTCCATGGTTCTCTGATGCCATTGAACACAAGGGCTTCATTTACACTGTTGACTCCTTCTATGGCTGGACGTATTGTTGGCCTACTCCAGTCATTGCTACAATCGGCTGTTACATCAGTATGTTAATTTCCTATGATATCATAACGACTTGCTTATATTACTGTCAACATTTACTAAAAAAATATTCATGCTCATAACATGCTGTTCTTAAGATTGACTAAATCAAGAGCCCTTTTTATTTGACTCCAACTTGATATGATGTTGTAGGCCGCTTGGTGTCCCTACCCTTCCTAATCCCAGAACCTTTCAAAGAAAAGCGGCATGGCAGTTGCAGGTGGTTCCTGGCTCGATCAGACGATGGCGAATGATTGATGATCGTTCGCACGTACCAGATGTTTTGTTTCGCGGAATACAATCACAGTCATTGCAAGGTCTTTGAGCAGGATCCCAGCTTCTCTGGGCCTTCAGGAATTTTTGACTGGAGGCTGATAAGTATCCTTGGTACACGCTCTCTATTTGTCGGACTGAATTATCTGATTAACCAGATAACCGACAGCAAGGATCATGATGGCAGCGCGGTTTCGTTCATCAGGCAAAACTATGTGTACACATTGTACCATGCGTCTCTGCATGCACCATACCCTGATATGTGCCGCCACGCTCTGCAGCCCATAGTAGGAGAGAGGGTCACAAGTATCAGACTTCAACCTGCTGGCTGGAGTTTCCCCTGTCAGGCACCCATCTGGTTCAAGCCGTCAGCCAATCTCCACAGCTTAATAAATAGTAACATCTAACTGAGCCAGTTAGTTAGATGCGTACACTTTGTGTAGTAGGATCTTTATTTAGTTTGATGCATACACTTGTTCTTTTTTGGTAGCCCTTTGTAATAATGGATGATGTTTGGTTTGGAAGAGAGAGCTATGTCTTCACTCTTCTGGCCTGCTTGCTGCTTCTGTTGCACCCCCAGCCCTGGTTGCTGCTGCTGCTGCTGTTTTCAATGTACAATCAGTAGTATATTTCATATGTTGGTTGAATAACTGTGATGTTAGAACGACAAACACAATGTTTTGGAAGTCCTTGCACGGTTCAATCCTTAGTGCCCCGTACTGTACGTAATGCATACTATTTTCCCTACGGAACACATTTTCTACTTGTTAATAACATGCAGCCCACTGATGAAGGCCCAATAGAGGAGCCCATAATTAACTAGAAAGGAGGCTCTCACATGAATCTGGCCCAGGTACATGCTCATGGCCCCCTAAACATAAATAAGTAAATAAATAAAGCTAAATGCTCATGCACCAGTTCTTTAAATTCATGATTTAACAGGAGGATATTATTTCCTATGATAGCGTCGTTACATTCACTCGATATTATTCTTAGGCAAAGATAGCGACGAGTCTTCTTTCTCCCAGCATTTTCTTCCTGCAACCAGCGGACCCATGCAAATCATAGTCAACGTCATAAATAGTTCTGATCCATTTTTATTTTTCAATAAGAATGTCCAACTCAGCCCAGCACATTGGCGACATCACTTTATCCTCTGCCTTGGTGTGCTCGCCGCGGCGCCGCCGTCCGGCGCTGTCAACATAGTTTTTTTTGAAACGTTCCCTGTCAACATAGTGAATCAGGAGAGAACTGTAGTTGTGAGTATGACAGTACGGACCCACCAGCTCCACTCCTGAACACAAGCAAGCGCCTCTTTTACTACCCAGATGCACCCCTTGTTTTTTTTACTCTAATGCACCCTGCTGATATCCGGGACACACATCATTTTTAACGTATAGTCAATTAATGACAAAATTGCACAACTTTTTTTGAGTGGTAATTCGGAGGAGCAGGCTATAAATTGGGTTGTGCGGTCTCTGTGGCCCGTCTAACAACATGACCAACCCAGCAGGTTTTTCTTTGGGAAAATAGGTAGCCCAGTATTTCTTTTTGAAGAATAACCAAGCTAGGCCTATTTGTTTTCTTCGACTGACTGAGATGCAAATCTTTCAAGACGAGGAGGGATGCATTCCAGCCTAGCCAAAGAGTATGGTCGGTGTCTGTTAAAAGTAATATCAAAGGGGTTGAAAATTCCAAAAAAATTATAGCAAATTGGATATTAGTTTCTTTTTTTGTTTTTGTTCTTCACTGATATTTTATAGTATTTCATTGGATTTAACATGACGTAGTACTAATTTATTTTTAAATTTTTTTTAGTATGGCTAATAATTTTTGTATTAAGAATATTTTGTTCCCCGGCCAAAATTTGCAAATTTTCAAAATTTCGCACATATTTAGTTAATTTTTTTAACCCTGGTACTAACCAGAAAATGGGCAGCAATTCTAAAAATGGAAAACGGGCTGCAATAATTTCCATATGAATTAGAAAATGAGAAAAAATTATAAAAATAATAGCAAATCGGCTATACACGACATAGATTTCGAGGCTGACTTGTTTACGCAAGGCTTTGCCAGTCAACACACGATTCTAGCAGCAGTGACTGTTGGATGTCCATCCAACGGCCGACGTGCTTCTTCAATCTCTGGTCTTCCTGCTCCAGCCGCCTAAACTAGCGCCGGCGGGACTGCCTGCTCCCTCCTCTTGTGGCCCGCTGTGATGCCGCCCAGGCTTCCCCGGCCCACCCTCCTCCCTCCGCTGGCCTGGCCGCACGCAATCAACTGCCTCCTTATTATGCGAAAAAATGATTCCTCCCACTGACATCTGGGGCGCACCTGTTGGGAGGCTGACCTGTGGGCCTACTAAGTTGACGCGTACGCAGGGCTTGTCAACTTAGTCAACAAATGATTGTAGCAGCAGTAACCGTTGGATTTGAATCGAACGGTCCTGCTGCTTCTTCAAGTGCTGCTCTTCTTGCACCAGCCGCCCAAACCAACGCCGGCGAGACCGCCTGCTCCTGCCTCCAGTGGCCGGCTGTGCTGCCGTTGAGGCCTCACCGCCCCCTACTACACCCACCCCTAGCCAGGCCCTGCGGCGACGACAGCCTCACACCATAGCCGAACCAGTGAACCCTCCTACTCCTCTACGCGTGGGCATCCACTGCCGCCTCTTCCCCGGCTCCGCGTCGTCCCCTTCCTTCCTAGGCCTTGCCATCGTCCACCGCCATGGTGCTCTCAGCGTGGCGTGGTCAACGTGGTCAAGGAACAACTTCCATCTGAAGAGTACTATACCTGGAGAGGCTGACAGCTGGGTCCATGGCAGCCACGAGGAAGTGCCTCCTTATTACGCGCAAAATAATTATTCCTCCACCTGACAGCAGCGACCCACCGGACGGGCCACCAGTATTTTGCAAAAAAATGTTTCCCCCTGACTGCTGTGACCCATCGGACGGGCCACCGTATTCCGCAAAAAAACATTCCCCCCGCTGTCAGCTCGGACCCACCGGAAGTGCCTCCTTATTACGCACAAAAAAATGAATACTCCCCCGGCTAGCTGGGACCCACCATGGTGGGAGGCTGACATGTGAGCCTACTAAGTTGACGGGGACGGAGGGCTTTCTCAACTTAGTCAATATGAACGATTCCAGCGCTAGTGACTGTACGATGTCCATCCAACGGCCGTAGTGCTTCATCAACCTCTAGTCTTCGTGCTCCAGCCACCCAAAGCAGCACTGGTCGTGCCGCATGCTCCTGCCTCCCGTGGCCGGCGGTAATGCCGCGGAGGCCTCACCGCCCCCTACTACTCCTACAGCTGGCCAGGCCATCCCTCTACTCACCCACACCCCCTGTTATTCTGCGGCAACGGCAGCCTCACACTGCAGCTGAACCAATGAAACCTCGTACTCCTCTTCACGTGGGCATCCATTGCTGCGTCTTCCCTGGCTCCGCGTTGTCCCCTTCCTAGGCCTCGCCGTCATCCATCTCCGTGGTGCTCTCGGTGCGGCGTGGTCAATGTGGTCAACGATCGACTTCCATCGGAAGAGTATTGTACGTGGAGAGGCTGACTGCTGGGTCCACGGCAGCCGCAAGGAAGTGCCTCCTTATTACGTGCAAAATAATTATTCCTCCACCTGACAGCGGAGACCCACTGGACGGGCCACCGTATTTTGTGAAAAAAATGATTCGCCCCCTGACTGCTGGGACCCACCAGCTACATCTTCGCACGCAAGGAAGTGCGTTAAAAAACGATTCGCCCCCTGACTGTTGGGACCCACCAGCTACATCTTCCCATGCAAGGAAGTGCGTACGAAAAAAATGATTTTCCCCCTTGACTGCTGGGACCCACCAGCTACATCTTCGCACGCAAGGAAGTGCCTGACAGTGGGGACCCACCTGGTCGAAGCGTACGTAGCATTGTCATTCTGGTCGCGAACGTGTACGTACATATATACTGGTCGATGTAGAGGCGCGCACGTGTCATAGTAGAGGCACGTACGTGTCATAGTAGAGGCGTGCATGTAGCATGTACACGTACGTATAGCGGCCAATGTGCAAGAAAGAAAATACGACCACGTACGTGTACATACGGGCGGGGTCTTGAACTCCTACTCGCGCATACGTACGGCCAGGGCTTGTGTACATGGCTGGGTCGGAACGGAGAAACAGCGTCGTCGTCATGTTCATGGGGAGCCAACCGGCTGAGTCGGAACGGAATGCGTCGTCGTGTTCATCGGGAGGGCTTGGACGGAACAGGCGATGGAAACAAGGCCTGGCATACCGTAGAACGGGGGAAATGGCCTTGTGTTCGACCAGCCACAATCGAAACGGGATCCTGTTCATCTGAAGGGGTTTGGCATACTGCAAAACAGAGGAAACGGACCTCGTACGGTCGAAACGGGGGTCCTGTTGATCGGGAGGGGTGTGGCGTACCGTAAAACGGACGAAACGGACTTGTGTTGGAGCGCTACGATTGAAAAGGGGGTCCTGTTCATCGGGAGGGGTGTGGCGTACCGCAAAACAGGACTCCACGGGATACTATTCATCTCCACCGTCGACCTCCTCTAGCCTCCACGGGATCCCGTCGACCTCCTCCAGCCTCCACGGGCTCCTGTTCATCCAGCCTCCACCGCGCGCTACTCCACCGGCTACTGTTCAATCACCCCTCCACGGGCACCCCTCCACCGTCTACTGTTCATCCAGCCCTCCACAGGGTCGTCCTATTCATCGAGCCCTCCACGGGGTCCTGTTCATCCAGCCCCAACCGGCTCGATCGATCGGGG
>NC_057813.1:231741177-231803337 GCF_018294505.1 Triticum aestivum | reverse complement strand
GCAACACTCACTGTTCATTCAATTGATCGGCTTCAGTTAGAAGCAGTAGCGAAGGAATCGCTCGATCGGGTTCAGTTAAAGCCATTGATCGATCGCTCGGCTTCAGTAACGCGTAGCCTGCAGTGCAATCGCTCGGGTTCAGTTAGAGCCCAACGCCTCGCTCGGGTTCAGTTAGAGCCAACGTCGCGCACACACGCACGTATGTGTACGAGAGAAACGTGCATCGCTCGGCCCCCGACCACCCACCGTAACCGGGAACTCCCTGAAATTTTCCTCGCCGTCGCTTCTACCACAGTTTTTTCTGTCATGGACGGCCCAAAGAATGTCATGCAACCGCGTCTCCAGCCCGTCCAGGACGAAAAGCCCATTTTCTGTCATGATTTTTTGTCATAGAAGTAGGAGCCCACCACATCTATGATGATACCGGGTTTTGTCATAATTATTGTCATAGAAGTGTCATATGTATGACAAAAAAAATTCGTTCGGCCCAAAATGTCACGGATGTGTCTTTTTTTTGTAGTGCCTGGGTGATCGTAGGGCGATTATTTTTGTTTTCTACTATGTTTCCTCACACCCCTATCTATGCGGGAAGTGAGAAGTACACACTCATCTGGTTCTAACACAAGTTCAGTTTCGCCAAGCTTAGGCTGCCTCCATTCCGCCTCCGGGACGAGGGAGTCGGCGACAAGCTCAAGCACCTTCTTAAATGTAACCTTCAATGGCAGCCAGTCACCCTGGTTCCAGCCAGACAAAAGTGCAGAGCTTGATGTGAGCCCCTTTGCATCCGCCTCCTCTTCTGTTGGCTGAGCATTGTAGTCTTGTCCTTCACCATCGTTGTTGAGGATGGCAGAAGCAACTGGTAGAAGAAGAGCGAAGCGATGGCAATTTTTGGTCAGAGGGAAAGGGGATCCCTGATTTACCCCACCTCCTCAATTTATAACCCAGGGTGGATCCGTCCAGGGCACCTTTGATTGTCGATCTGCTCATCCAACAGTGCCCATAAACCATGCTAAACAGAGAAAGTGGGATAGCTGGCGGCGTCAAAGGCGGAAATCGAGGAGCCGCAATCCCCATCACCATGCTCGCGAAAATTTAGCAGAAAACTGTGTGGGAAATTTGTGTCGCGTGAATTTATCAGCGATCAACCCATTGATCTCATCGGAAATATCATTCCAAGTATACTTGCTCGGTCCGCCAAAGATCCATAACGAGTGTCAGCATCCACTCGGACATACACGTAAAACATTTCCTAGAGTCATCTCTAGGGACTAATATAGGATGAATTTGACGCTCCTCTACGGATCTACTTGGCTTAAAATTCATAAACTTGGACTTGGAGTTAGCCTCTATTGGCATTCCTCTAGGATACTGAGTGAAAACTTAGATCACACACTAACATTGCTACTCGGGTTTTCATGGCACATCCATAGTCGAATCTCTAGTTAGCCTCTTACGAGAGATGAACAAGTGCCACCAAGTTTATCCTCGTCATCAACTTCCTCGATCAATCGGGACGCGCCAGTACCAGAATCCGTTGAAGTTTTGTTCAAATCATGGTAAACTAAAGCATGACGATGGGTACCGAGTACCTCTGCAGTACTCGGGCCAAATCAGGCTTTTCATTCACTCAGTCTACAAAATCTCAACCGATTCGGGGGCTAATGTTGGGTAACCCATTGTAGGTAGGTGATACATCTCCAACGTATCTATAATTTTTGATTGTTCCATGCTATTATAGTATCAATCTTGGATGTTTTATATGCAATGATATGCAATTTTATATCATTTTTTGGACTAACCCATTATCCTAGTGCCCTGTGCGAGTTGCTGTTTTTGGCTTGTTTTTGGCTTTTTAGAAAATCAATATGAAACAGAGTCCAAATGAAAAAAACTTTGGATTGTTTTTCTCTAGACCAGAAGGGACCCTCGAAGGTTTGGGAGAAGGCAAGATGAGATACGAGAGAGCCACAAGCTTGAGGGCGCACCGAGGGGCTAGGCTCGCCACCCGAGCTTGCGGGTACAACGCATCTCTGTTTGACCTAGTTCCAGACTTATACATTCCCAAATATTCCCAAACCAACAAAGAGCCACCCGAAACACTTTTTCTGCCGCCGCAAGCCTCTGTCCTTCCGTGATCCCATCTGGAGGCCTTTTTTGGTACTCTGCTGGAGGGGGAATCATTCATGGAGGGCTTCTACATTATCCTTGCTGCCTTCCAATAATGTGTGAGTAGTTTACCACAGACCTACAGGTCAATGGCAAGTAGCTAAATGACTTCTTCTCTATGTTTGATCTTCAATACAATGTTCTCCTCGATGTTCTTGGAGTTATATCCGATGTAATCTTCTTTTGCGGTGTGTTTGTTGGGATCCGATGAATTGTGGGTTTATGATCTGAATATTTATGATAAGTAATGGAGTCTTTCCTGAACTTTATTATGCATGATTTTTATAGTTTTGTATTTCTGTCCGATCTATTCGTTTGGTTTGGCCAACTAGATTGATTTATCTTCAGTGTGAGAAGTGTTTTGTGATGGGTTCAATCTTGCGGTGCTCTAACCCAGTGACAGGAAGGGACAAAACATGTATTTGTATTGTTGCCATTAAAGCTAAAACATGGGGTTTATTCATATTAGTTGAGTTTATTTTGTCTACATCATGTCATCTTGCTTAAGGCGTTACTCTGTTTTTATTAGCTTAATACCCTAGATGCATGCTGGATAGCGCTCGATGGGTGGAGTAATAGTAGTAGATGCAGACAAGATTCAGTCTACTTGTCTCGGACGTGATGCCTATATACACGATCATTGCTTTGAATATCGTCATAACTATGCGCTTTTCTATCAATTGCCCAAAAGTAATTTGTTCACCCACCATACGTTATGTGCTCGAGAGAGAAGCCTCTAGTGAAAACTATGGCCCTCTGATCTACTTTTATCATATATAAAATCCATGAATACCTTGCTGCAATTTTATTTCTTTTTATTTTATTTTGTAATTTATTTTACTATCTATCACTATCAGTATTAATCCTTGCAAATAATGATTTCAAGGGGATTGAGAACCCTCTGCCAGTGTTGGGTGCAAGTATTTGCTTTTGTGTGTGTAGGTGTTGTTCACGAGGCTTTGTGTGATTCTCCTACTGGATTGATACATTGGTTCTCACTGAGGGAAATACTTATCTCTACTGTGTTGCATCTCCTCTCCTCTTCGAGGAAAATCACAACACAACTCACAAGTAGCAGGAAGAATTTCTGGCGTCGTTCCTGGGGAGACATCATCAAAACCTATCAAGTACCTTCACATAAACTATAATCAACTTGCTCTTATTTTTATTTGCCTTTTTATTTGCCTTTGCCTCTTGTTTTCATCTCCCCCACTTATATTTTTTACAAAAACACAAAAAAAATTGCTAGTTTGCTTGCTTTGTCACTATGTCTAGTGTTACTATTCCTCCTCCTCCTCCTCTCTCTCCAGATTTTGAAGTTCTTTATGTCAAACAAAAATAAGGAGAAAATCTAAAATATGCTTGGTATGGAATAATGGAATATTATCGTGTTTGAACTATAAAAGGTGATATAAAATTTTTCTTAGAAACTTCTATGCGGGGCTCACTATGTCTAATAGACAACTTCTAGATTTTGCCGCTAAAGGGGATTTTATTGAAAGTGATGCTAATACTACTTATGAAATAGTAGAGGGGGTAGTGGGAACTCCACCCCCACAAAGAGATTCAATTATACGCAAGAATGTATCCAAATCATAGAAAAGCTAGGGCATATGAAGAAAATTTTAGTTGAATTGCAAAAGTCTAATGAGCCCCTTTAAAACATTAGTGGAAACCTCAATTGTATGAATTCCTTTCTCACCATTTGCAACAGGCGGCTTGATACTCTAGATAGTAAAATTACCTCATTTTCAGAAAATGGTGGGAATGCAAAGAACCTCCGCTTTGAGAAAAGCCCATCTAGGGTGGTGAAAGCTAAAGATGACAAAACTTGAAACAATGCTTTACGCCTAGCTAGGCGCATAAAGCAATAGAGCTTGTTGGGAGCCAACCCAATAGTTATCTTATTGTCCTTTTTGCTTTCTGTTTTTTGTGTGTTTACACAATTATGCTACTGTTATGATTGTGTTTTTATGTTTTAATTAGTGTTTGTGCCAAGTAAAACCTTTCTGATGATTTGATTGATAGTTGACTTGATTATGTGAAAAAATAGAAACTTTTGCACCCAGTCCAAGAATTCTTAAAAATCAATGGAACTTGCTTTTGATCTGAATTTTTTACACATGATTGATATACAAATTTCCCACGTTGCCCTAATTTTTCAAAAACCATTAGAGTTACATAAGTATGGTCATTGTTCAGATCATTACAGATTGTTCTGTTTTAGACATATTCTGTTTTCATTGCATGGTTTGCTTCTTTTGATGATTCTATGGATTATATAGGGGGATATAAGTCATGGAGAAGTTGGAATATAGTAGGAATTATGAAATAATAAAATATGAATGGGTTCATAACAGTACCTAGTTTATGATTTGCTTGTTATACTAACGGATCTCATGAGGTTTCTGTTGAGTTTTGTATGCTGAAGTTTTCAAGTTTTGGGTGAGATCAAGATGTATGAAGGAATAAGGAGCGGAAAACCACTAAGCTTGGGGATGCCCAGGGCACCACAAGGTAATATTCAAGGAAGTCCCAAGCGTCTAAGCTTGGGGATGCCCAAGGCACCCCAAGGTAATATTCAAGGAAGACCCAAGCGTCTAAGCTTGGGGATGCCCCAGATGGCATCCCCTCTTTGGTCCACAAACCATCAGTATTTTACTTGCAGCTACATTTTCATTTATCATATGATATGAGTTCTACTTGGAGCGTCTTGTGCCATAGTATTTTTTTCTTTGTTTTCTTTTAGTTTGCTACAATCATCTTTTGCTGGACACACCTTTTGAGAGGGACACACATTTATTCGTGATTTGTTAGAATACTCTATGTGCTTCACTTATATCTTTTGAGCAAGGCAGTGGATCTAGTGCTTCACTTATATCTTTTTGAGAGTTTAATAAATAGTAATGGCAATATGCACATGTTATGAAATTGGTCCTGACATGATACGTATTCAAGAGGGATATAATAAAAACTTTCATGTAGATCATTGAATATGATATGTTTGATTCCTTCCAATAGTTTTGCGATACTAAGATGGTTATATGTGGGAGGTACTAGTTAATGATTGCGCTTTAGTAAGAATATTGGTGTTAAGGTTTGCGATTGCCGAAGCATGCACGTATAATCTCTAGGTATGCTATGAACTTGGAGCATGACTTATTATTGATTGTCTTCCTTATGAGTGGCGGTCGGGGACGAGCGATGGTCCTTTCCTACCAATCTATCCCCCTAAGGGCATGCATAGTAGTACTTTGCTTCGAGGGCTAATAGACCTTTGCAATAAGTATGTGAGTTCTTTATGACTAATGTGAGTCCATGGATTATACACACTCTTACCTTTCCGCAATTTGCAAGCCTCTTTGGTACCGTGTATTACCCTTTCTCACCACAAGAGTTGGTGCAAACTTCACTGGTGCATCCAAACCCTGTGATACGATATGCTCTATCACTAATATGTATTCATCGTATCTACTTTTCCTAACGCTTTTCCTCATGTTTTGGACTCTAATTTGCATGATTTTAATGAAACTAACCCAGTCTGACGCTGTTTTCAGCAGAACTACCATGGTGTTGTTTTTGTGCAGAAATAAAAGTTCTCAGATTGGAACGAATATTTTTGGAGAATTATTTCACAATAAAAGAAAAATACTAGAGCCGAGAACCACCGGAGGGGCACCTAGGAGGGCACAACCCACCAGGACGCCCCCTCTAGGCACGCCCAGGTGGGTTGTCCCCACCTGGTGGCCCCGCAGACCCTGAAACCAACGCTATAAAATCACATTTTTCCATAAAAAATCAGGGAAAAAGAATTATCGCGTTTCACGAGACGGGGCCACCGCCTCCCCCCGTTCTTCATCGGGATTCCAGATATGGAGTCCGTTTATGGCTCCGAAGAGGGGGATCTTCGATCTTCGTCATCACCAACCCTTCTCCATCGCCAATTCCATGATGCTCCCCACCGGGAGTGAGTAATTCCTTCGTAGGCTCACTGGTCGGTGAGGAGTTGGATGAGATTCATCATGTAATCGAGTTAATTTTGTTAGGGCTTGATCACTAGTATCCATTATGTTCTGAGATTGATGTTGCTATAACTTTGCTATGCTTAATGCTTGTCACTTTGGGCCTGGGTACCATGATTTCAGATCTGAACCATTCATGTTATCACCATTATATATATGTTCTAGATCCGATCTTGCAAGTTATAGTCACCTACTACGTGTTATGATCCGGCAACCCCGGAGTGACAATAGTCGGGACACTTCCGGTGATGACCGTAGTTTGAGGAGTTCATGTATTCATCGTGTGTTTATGCTTTGTTCTGATTCTCTATTAAAAGGAGGCCTTAATATCCCTTAGTTTCCAATAGGACCCCACTGCCACGGGAGGGTAGGACAAAAGATGTCATGCAAGTTCTTTCCATAAGCACATATGACTATTTACGGAATACATGCCTACATTATATTTATGAACTGGAGGTAGTGTTGCATCTCCCTAGGTTATGACTATTACATGATGAATATCATCCAACAAATTGCCGATCCAATGCCTACGATTTTCTACATATTGATATTGCTAAGTTACTACTGTTGCTACTGCTATCGTTACTACTACAAAACTATTTCTAGCACTGTTACTGTTACTATTGCTGCTACCACTATTATCAAAACTATCATATTACTGTGCTACTGATCACCTTGTTGCAGATAATTAATCTCTAGGTGTGGTTGAATTGACAACTCAGTTGCTAATACTTGCAAATACTCTTTGGCTCCCCTTGTGTCGAATCTATTAATTTGGGTTGAATACTCTACCCTTGAAAACTATTGCGATCCCCTATACTTGTGGGTTATCAAGACCTTTTTCTGGCGCCGTTGCCAGGGAGCACAACTATATTTGTGGAGTCACTTGGGATTATTATCATCTTACCACTATAAAGAATCTGAAGGATGCAAAGACTAATATTTTTTCCTCTAAGACGAGGGGAGGTAAGGAACTGCCATCCAGCTCCGCTTTAGGTTCACCTTATGTTATAAGTAAACTTGCAACACCACCACATGCTATTAATTCTGATATGTCACAAGTTATTGATGATGCTACTTCTGCTATGAATGCTACTCTTGATAATGCTAGTACCTTGCTTGATGATAATGTGCCAGTAGGTGAATTTCTTGATGAAGAAATTGATAAAGTAAGACAGCATGAGATTGTTGAAACTGATGAAGAGCTTGGAACTGAAAATCTTGAAACACCTATTAGAACTAGTCCTCCTAGATATGAATTGCAAAAGGTACTGGAAGGTTATGTTATGAATGAGGAGGCAACTAGAGATATTGTTTCTTGTAAGGATAGAGATGGTCTAGACAAATTATTATGCAAGTATAAAGAAAAGATTCTGAATGCTAAAATGAAATGTGATCCTCGGTTTGCTACTTCACCTATCTTTGTTGATGATAAGGATTATGAATTCTCTGTTGACCCAAAGTTGATTACTTTGGTGGAATCTGATCCTTTCCATGGTTATGAAACTGAAACTGTTGTGCACATCTTACAAAGTTGAATGACATAGCCACCCTTTTTGCTCATGATGAGAAAATTTGCTATTTATATTCTCAAGTTATTTCCATTCCCATTAAAGGGTGATGCTAAAGCTTGGCACAATACTCTTGCTCTTGGTTGTGTCTGTAGTCCCCAGGACATGATTTATTACTTCTTTGGAAAAAAAATCTAATGCTTTGCATGATCATCCTCTTAAGAAAAATGAAATACTTGATATCTTCTATAATGGACTAACTGATTCTTCTAGGGATTTCCTAGATAGTTGTGTTGGTTGCGTTTTCAGGGAACAAACTATTGGACAAGCCAAAGAATTATTGAATAACATATTGAAAAATTATGATGATTGGACTCTTCCCAAACCACCGCCTAAACCCACTCCGAAGAAGAGAGGTATCTTATATCTCAGTCCTGAAGATATGCAAGAGGCAAAGAAATCTATGAAGGAAAAAGGTATTAAAGGAGAGGATGTTAAAAATTTACCTCCTATTTAAGAAACATGGGCTTGGTATACCACCACCACCTAAGGTGGTAGTGGTAATTTCATTAATGAAATTCAATGATAGTGACAATCCTCATAATAAACATCCTAGCCAATGCCTTTATGAGTTTGATAATTACATTAGAAAGCAAGATCACTTCAATGCAAATGTTATGAAACAATAGAAATACAACTCTGATATGATTGCTCGCCTAAGTGACTTGTTATTTAGAATCTCAAATGATGTTAGAGGTGCAGGAAAGCATGCCTCTATGGTTCAAACTCAAAAGTGACTTTGCTGTTAGGGTAGCAACTAGAGGAGGTAAAATGACTCAAGAACCACTTTTGTCGGATATCGGGTTCCGGCAAAACCCTTAAGGTTCGAACACTGGGGTCCGCAAGAAGATCTCTCCCTACCGAAACACGCCCTCAGCCTCGCCGCGATTTCTAAGCTAGATCGATGAACAACACAAGAGACACGAGATTTATACTAGTTCGGGCCACCGTTGTGGTGTAATACCCTAATCCAGTGTGGTGTGGTGGATTGCCTCTTGGGCTGATGATGAACAGTACAGAGGAAGAACAGCCTCGCGAGGAGAGGTGTTCTTGTGGTGGCGTGGTTTGCAGATGAACTTAACATGTCTTTCTACTGTGGTGGCTAGCCCTATTTATAGAGGCCCTGCTCCTCTCCCCAAATATTGAGCGGGAGGGGATCCAACAATGGCCATTTTGAAAGGGGATAACCAGTACAAGCTATCCTGACTAAAGATGGTCTTCACCTGCTAAACGCACTGATGGTGATGCCGTCTTGGGCTCGACAGTGACCTCCGTCCTGCCGCTCTGCTGGCCTTGGTCTCGTTGCACCGATATGGAAACCTTTGTCTGATGCCTCAATACTACGCGCCTGCGCTTGCCTCCTTTGCACCAAAGAGGAAACAAGGACATTGCGCAGGCTGGCGCCCGCCTGGTCTTGATCGTCATGGCTTGCATCATGAGCACCTCGCGAGGTACCCCTTGCCTTGATCTCTCCGCCTCCTCGCGAGCCTGCCTGGTGAGGCCACTCCTGAGGAGGCCTTGTGTCATCCGCCCCGCGAGGTTTGGCCCCTCGCGAGGGTATTGAGTGTTTGGTTGATGAACACGAGTCGTACTGGGCCACCGATTGAGCCACACTGCAGGCTGCAGGAAGGCAAGTCTAGGGACCCCCGTTCCCAGAACGCCGACAGTAGCCCCCGGGCCCAAGGCGTGCTCGGACTTGGCTTTGCAGCGAAGCCAAACGGCAAGTGCGGAGCACCTCAGGGCCCCAACAGCCTTCGGCCTTGGTTGCCGCATAGCGACTGATTGGACGTGGGCGACTCCACTTCCCCATGCTGCCTCGACAACTGTCCGATTTGATGAGTCCCTGTTGCATGCAAAAAGAGTCATCATTACCTGTGATCATGGACGTAGACGGTTGGCCTCCCTTGGGCTAGAAATACGGAGGGGCGAGAGCCCCTGTTGTCCATCTCTTCTTGCTCCGACTGCTTCTTCTCCCTTGCTCCACCTCCATTCTTGACGCCAATGGCACCGATCCATGGGTTCTCAGCTGAAGAGAAAGGGAAGGCCCCCGGGAGGGGCCTGACCCGCTCCCGCTAAAGAAACGGCCGGTCACATGCCGTCGCGACGAGGTTGCGAGGCTAGAGACGACGAGGCCTTGGTGCGAGCGGCCACCTCCTGGGTTTCTGCTAACCCTGTACGCCCGCGCCGAGGATCCCAGAGAAAGGGATGATGAGCGACGCCGCCCGCACCGCAGGCGAGGTTGACGAGTCGTGGCGGCGCGCGCCGTCGCTCCTGGAGTCCATGCCGCGAACTCCTCTCGCGAGCTCGTGCTGCACGCTGTGATGCCTCCAAGCACCTGGATCCACTTCCCTTCATTCTTCGCCATCGAGATGCCGCCGAGGGGGCCTCTCGAGCTTTGGTTGCAGCACACCGACTGCGGCGAGGTTGAAGTCGTCGCCCCGAGCAAGGTCTTCATGACCCGGGGCTGGGGTGAGGTCGCCCGGGTCTGCCGAACGGGGGGCGCCCTTGTGATTCATTTTGAATACGATGGCGCCTCCTTGTTGCTCTTCAAGGTCTTCGACGTAGAAGGCCACCGCCTGGAGTGCTGACCCAGAGGCGGCAGCCAGGACATCGTCGTGGCAGGGGCTAGGCCTGCCACTCACTTCCTCAACGGCTCCTCTGGCAGCAACGATGCTTGGGAGTCCAGCGACTCTCCTAAGCTCTTCGTGACTCCGGAGACGAGCGACGACAGCTATGTGCCCCCGAGCTCGTGCCATGCTCGGAGCAAGGCGGCTGCATTAGGCCGTCGCAGCTGTTCTAGATGGGGTTGGCGTTGGCCTCCCGTGGTCCACTATTGATGATGGCGTCGGCCATGGAGGCGCGGGTAGTTAGGACTCCTTAGGAACCTTGTCTTTTGTTCCCTGCGAGGAATCGAGAAAACACCCCGTGGGGGCATGTGAAGGGTCCGCGATGTCTTTTGTTGATGTAATCCTTATTTTGAAATTGTGCAAATGCTTCTCATGTCCCGGCTTGGTTACCCATTTCTAAGATCGCGAAGGTTTTAGCGCTATATGCTGACAGGTCCCGGTCCCCAGGCAGGCTGCAGCCATCGCTGGTATGCCAGGTCGCGATGTCGTGGTCAAGGCCAGGAGGTGAGCGGCCTGAAGTCCAGTAAGAGCCCCTGAGGCGCGATGCTCAGGAGGTCCCCTTCAGCATGCAAGAAACCGCCGAAAGGTGAGAAAGGAAGGCAACGTTGCTGTCACAGAGCCGCATTAAGTGAAGATTCTATGCTGCCTCGATTAGTTGTTCTAGGCATGAAACTTATCTTGGTAATATGGAGTCGTTCCTTCGCACTGCACCAGACTTGTGCATTGGCAGCTGGGATGTAGCTGGGTTAGGCCCTCGCAAGCTTTCCCTTTCTTCTGTGGCGCTGACGCGCGTCTTCAGCCACGTCCACCTTCGCAACCCTGGTGCCAATCTCGACGAGCTGCTCGAGCCCGTGAACAGGGAGCACTACACCGCTGCTGCTGAAGCTGTGAAGGGCCAGGTGGAAGCCTTGCTGGCAAAGTTCCACGCCTTTTCTACTGCGCCCATTGTAGGTGCTGCTGATCCCGCAGCCTCGGGAGGTGGAGCTGGTGGGGGCAACACCACCACGGAGGTGGAGCCCCTGGCGAATGACGATGTTGTCCAAGGGTGATCTTCTCACGGCCTCTTTCCTGTTTTAACTCCTCCAATGTGCACCATGCCTCGTGGAGGCGTTTAAACTTGCGTTTGATATTGTGAAGGCAATTATGGTTTGTAATATTTGCTCTAGGATTTGCTTCGAGATTTTGCGGTTTCCTTCCGATTTGCTTTATGTTTTACGTTGGTAGAGCCTGGCCCCGCGCATACCTCAACCGCCGTTGGCTCCGACCGGATCACCAGGACGAGACCAAGGAGTGAGGGGCTACGTGACAAGTTAGGCTCTCGAGTCGCGATGCTCAGGAGTCCCCCTTGACGCACAAACAACAAATATGGAGGTAATATAGGGGTAGATTTGGCGTTCTATGTCGGCAGGGCCCGGCCCCGCGCATACCTCAACCGCCATTAGCCCCGGCCAGGACGGGACTAAGGAGTTAGGGGCTACGTGACCAGTTACGCTCCTGAGTCACGATGCTCAGAAGTCCCCCTTGACGTTCAAACGATATTCATACCTTGGCTCCGCTCGGGGAGAGGCGCGCGATGACCAGGTCCCAGGGATCAGGCTAGGTGGTGTGCGCTCGGACGTGACCCTGGCGCAGCCCCCGTGTCCAGCCCCCTTGTGTAACGCTCCATAGGAAGGTGTTGCGTTGAGGCCAGACACTGAGCTCTGGGCTCCCTGAGGTTGATATGGTCATGGACCGCCCTTAGTTGTTTATCAACAACGCGGAGCATAGCGCTTCTGTATGTGTACGGGCATAGCCGCTCCTTGGTAGTGTCGTCAGCCAGCGCAGAGCATGGTGCTTCCACTGGTGCATGGGAGGGGGGCCCTCCGGGAGGAGCCCCCGGGGTGTGTACAGCCCCGCCCTGACACGTGGCTTGCACGTCAGGGCTAGATGAGGTGTATCTGGGCACTCGTGAGCTAGTGCGGGACTCACGAGGCCCTACCTCAAGGAGGGTTGCGCCTGGTCTTGAGTCTTGGCCAGCTGTGGGTTCCTGCGAGATGGTTAAATACAAATTCTCTATGTCCTCAGGTCCCGGCCCTTGAGCGAGCTCAGCCGCCACTGGTATGCCAGGTCGCAATGCCGTGGTCAAGGCCAGGGGGTGAGGACTGGAGAGCCAGTAAGAGCTCCTGAGTCGAGATGCTCAGGAGCCCCTCTTTTAACGCACAAGCGATTTGCATGAGGGAGAGGAGGCCCGTGGTGGGCGACAGATGATAATCATGGGCAGGTTAAGCATGAAAGGAAAATCAGCCTAGGTAAACGTAGAATCGATGCATGCCACCGGGTCAGGCCCGAGCGGCTTGGGGATGATGCAGCCCGAGGGGTGATGTCTACTACACAACCTTCTTCTTGTAGATGTTGTTGGGACTCCAAGTGCAGAGGTTTGTAGGACAGTAGCAAATTTCCCTCAAGTGGATGACCTAAGGTTTATCAATCTGTGGGAGGCGTAGGATGAAGATGGTCTCTCTCAAACAACCCTGCAACCAAATAACAAAGAGTCTCTTGTGTCCCCAACACACCCAATACAATGGTAAATTGTATAGGTGCACTAGTTCGGCGAAGAGAAGGTGATACAAGTGCAATATGGATGGTAGATATAGGTATTTGTAATCTGAAAATATAAAAACAGCAAAGTAACTAATAATAAAAGTGAGCGTAAACGGTATTGCAATGGTAGGAAACAAGGCCTAAGGTTCATACTTTCACTAGTGCAAGTTCTCTCAACAATAATAACATAATTGGATCATATAACTATCCCTCAACATGCAACAAAGAGTCACTCCAAAGCCAGTAATAGCGGAGAACAAACAAAGATATTATGGTCGGGTACGAAACCACCTCAAAGTTATCTTTTCTGTTCTATCTATTCAAGAGTCCGTAGAAAAATAACATGAAGCTATTCTTTCCGTTAAATCTATCATAGAGTTCATACTAGAATAACACCTTAAGACACAAATCAACCAAAACCCTAATGTCACCTAGATACTCCATTGTCACCTCAAGTATCCGTGGGCATGATTATACGATATGCATCACACAATCTCGGATTCATCTATTCAACCAACACAAAGTACTTCAAAGAGTGCCCCAAAGTTTCTACCGGAGAGTCGAGACGAAAACATGTGCCAACCCCTATGCATAGGATCATGGGCAGAACCCGCAAGTTGATCACCAAAACATACATCAAGTGGATCATGTGAATATCCCATTGTCACCACAGATAAGCACGACAAGACATACATCAAGTGTTCTCAAATCCTGAAAGACTCAATCCGATAAGATAACTTCAAAGGGAAAACTCAATCCATTACAAGAGAGTAGAGGGGGAGAAACATCATAAGATCCAACTATAATAGCAAAGCTCACGATACATCAAGATCGTGCCATAGAGAGAACACGAGAGAGAGAGAGAGATCAAACACATAGCTACTGGTACATACCCTCAGCCCCGAGGGTTAACTACTCCCTTCTCGTCATGGAGAGTGCCAGGATGATGAAGATGGCCACCGGTGAGGGATCCCCCCTCCGGAGGGTGCCGAAACAGGCTCCCGAGAGGTTTTTCGTGGCTACAGAGGCTTGCGGCGGCGTAACCCCTGATGTATTGTTTTCTTCGATGTTTTTAGGGTATATGGGGATATATAGGCGAAAGAAGTCGGTCAGGGGATGCTCGGGGGGCCCACGAGACAGGGGGCGCGCCTAGTAGGGGGGCGCGCCCCCCACCCTCGTGGACACCTCTAAGCTTCCTAGACTTCAACTCCAAGTCTCCTGGATCACGTTCATTCCAAAAATCACGCTCCCGAAGGTTTCATTCCGTTTGGACTCTATTCGATATTCCTTTTCTTCGAAACACTAAAATAGGCAAGAAAACAGCAATATGGGTTGGTCCAACGGGTAATAGGTTAGTCCCAAAAATAATATAAAAGTGTATAATAAAGCCCATAAACGTCCAAAATAGATAAGATAATAGCATGAATGCTTCATAAATTATAGATACGTTGGAGACGTATCAGCATCCCCAAGCTTAATTCCTGCTCGTCCTCGAGTAGGTAAATGATAAAAGAAATAATTTATGAAGTGTGAATGCTAGTAGGTGCACACGTTTGATCAATGATAATTTCAATCACCTTTTCTAGCATCACTATATGTCATAACAGTAGTTCATCTCATAAAACTTCTCAAGATCAAGTAACAAGCTATTCACATGTTAAAGCATAGACCATAAACTTTCTTGAAAACTAGCAAACTTCATTCTCAGTCATCAAACAATTACAATTCATCTTATTTTCAGGAAGTGTCTATGTCAGAGCTTTGATTTAGCAAACTCCACATACTCAACTATCATATAGTCTTCCATGATTGCTACCACTCAAAGCATATTCTTAGAACAAATAGCATCCATCGAACACAGACAAAGATAGGGGCTTACTGTTTCGCCTCCCAACTCACTTATCATATAGATAATTGTCAACAATAATAATTCATGATCAAATATATTTGCATGGCCGTATATGCTTAGATCTTTCCCCAACACACGATGCTTGCCAACTAAAGAGTAGGTAGGAATGAGAAGGAATACTACTGACTCTTGCATAAAAGTAAAATATAGGCCCTTCGCAGAGGGAAGCAGGGATTTGCAGAGGTGCCAGAGCTCGATTTTGAAATAGAGATGAAAATAATTTTGAGAGGTATGATCTCATTGTCAACATAACAACCAAGAGTTACCATTATCTTCCATACTACATACATTATAGGCGGTTCCCAAACAGAATGGTAAAGTTTTTACTCCCCCTCCACCAACAATCACACTCCACGGCCATCCGAAACAACGGGGTACCGTCCATACCAACAACAGTCCTGGGGGAGTTTTTTTTAATTATTTTGTTTTGCTTTGATCTTTTTGATCATGGGACTGGGCATCCCGGTTACCAGCCATTTTTCTCGTGAATGATGAGCGGAGTCCACTCATCTTGAGAATAACCCACCTAGCATGGAAGATACGAACAACCCCTAATCGCTACATGAGCAATTCAGGCATACAAAACAGATTATTATTTGAAGGTTTAGAGTTTGGCACATGCAAATTTACTTGGAACGGCAGGTAAATACCGCATATAGGTAGGTATGGTGGAAACTCATGGAAGAAACATGGTTCAAGGGATTTGGATGCACAAGAAGTATTCCCGCTTAGTATAGATATTTTGGCTAGCAAAGGATTCTAAAAAGCAAGCACCACATGTTGGAGGATCTATAACAATATAACTTCTATACAAATACACCCAAGCATAACTCATTACGTTGTCTTCCTTGTTCAACTTCAACTAATTTGCTCAGGTTTGAAAATAATTAATGGGGCTCACAATCATAGAAGATGTCTAAGGTAGTATATTTATATGTGAAATCTCTCTTCCTTCAATATTATTTCATGAATTGTTCAAGTGACCAATACAATGCTTGCTAACCTTCAATAAATTTACAACCTCTACTTCTTAGATGTGCAGTAATTACTCCCCATGGGACAAGTAAATGAAACATAATAATTTCAGATTTATGACATTCAACTCATTCAACCATTTACTCATAGGATATAAGTGAAGCACACAAGTAAATGACAAACTACTCCAAAAAGATATAAGTGGAGATCAATGAGTAGCTAAATAATAATGTGACTATGTGAAGACTCTCTCTCATTTAAGAATTTAAGATCCTGGTATTTCATTCAAACATCAAGCAAAACAAAATAAAATGGCATTGCAAGGATAGGACAACTCATGTGAAGAAGCAAAAACTTAGGTTTAACCGATACTAACTGATAATTGTTGAAGAAGAAAGGTGGGATGCCTACCGGGGCATCCCCAAGGTTGGATGCTTGAGACTTCTTGAAATATTATCTTGGGGTGCCTAGGTAATCCCCAAGATTGAGCTTTTGTGTCTCCTTAGTTCCATTTATATCTCGGTTTCCTAAATCTCAAAAACTTCATCCACAACAAACTCAACAAGAACTTGTGAGATAAGTTAGTATAAACCAATGCAAAAACCTTATCATTTCCTACTGTAACAAATCACTAAAATTATTATTCAACATTGCATACTAAATTTCTCTACATATTTAATACTCCTATGCTCAAATAGAATCATTAAACAAGCAAACATATGCAAACAATGCAAACATAACAGCAATCTGCCAAAACAGTATAGTCTGTAAAGAATGCAAGATTCATCATACTTACCTAACTCCAAATATTATGAGAAAAATACTATGCTGTATAAGATTTATCAGAGATCAATATGCAAAAAGTTTCAACATTATATCGTTCTCTGACTTTTCTAGGGAATTTTTGCAACAGCGGTAAACTTTCTGTTTTCAAAAAGCAACATGTATACTTGTAAATTAAGCATGGTAAAGGCTATCCTTGACGTTTTTATTGGAAATATAGATGCAAAACATTATTCTAAATAACATCAAGAAAATACTAACAAAATAAAATGACGCTCCAAGAAAAACACATATCATGTGGTGAATAAAAATATAGCTCCAAGTAAAGTTACCGATGAACAAAGGCGGAAGAGGGGATGCCATCCGGGGCATCCCCAAGCTTAGGCTCTTGGTTGTCCTTGAATGTTACCTTGGGGTGCCTTGGGCATCCCCAAGCTTAGGATTTTCCCACTCCTTATTCCGTAGTCCAGCGAATCTTTACCCAAAACTTGAAAACTTCACAACACAAAACTCAACAGAAAACTTGTAAGCTCCCTTAGTATAAGAAAATAAATCCACCACTTAGGTACTGTAATGAACTCATTCTAAATTCATATGGTGTAATATCTACTGTATTCCAACTTCTCTATGGTTCATACCCTCCGATACTACTCATAGATTGATCAAAATAAGAAAACAACACATAGAAAACAGAATCTATCAAAAAATAGAACAGTCTGTAGTAATCTGTATCAAACATATACTTATGGAACTACAAAAATTCTACCACATTGGGAGGTCCTAAGAAATTTGTGTACCAATGCAGAGCAGAAATAATCAGATAAAAAGCACGTTTCTGTGAATTATCAAAACTAATTTACTGGGTGCAAAAGTTTCTGATTTTCAGCAGGATCAACACAACTATCACCGTAAGCTATCCTAAAGGTCTTACTTGGCACTTCATTGAAACAAAAGCTATAAAACATGATTACTACAGTAGCATAATCATGTGAACACACAAAAACAGTAAGGGTAAATATTGGGTTGTCTCCCAACAAGCACTTTTCTTAATGCCTTTCTAGCTAGGCATGATGATGACAATGATGCTCACATAAAAGATAAGAGTTGAAACATGAAGCTATTCTTTCCGTTCAAAGTTATCCTTTATGTTCTATCTATTCAAGAGTCCGTAGTAAAATAACATGAAGCTATTCTTTCCGTTCAATCTATCCTAGAGTTCATACTAGAATAACACCTTAAGACACAAATCAACCAAAACCCTAATGTCACCTAGATACTCCATTGTCACCTCAAGTATCCATGGGCATGAGTATATGATATGCATCACACAATCTCAGATTCATCTATTCAACCAACACAAAGTACTTCAAAGAGTGCCCCAAAGTTTCTACCGGAGAGTCAAGACGAAAACACGTGCCAACCCCTATGCATAGGTTCATGGGCGGAACCCGCAAGTTGATCACCAAAACATTCATCAAGTGGATCATGTGAATATCCCATTGTCACAACAGATAAGCACCGCAAGACATACATCAAGTGTTCTCAAATCCTTAAAGACTCAATCCGATAAGATAACCTCATTGGGAAAACTCAATCCATTACAAGAGAGTAGAGGGGGAGAAACATCATAAGATCCAACTATAATAGCAAAGCTCGCGATACATCAAGATTGTGCCATAGAGAGAACATGAGAGAGAGAGAGAGAGATCAAACACATAGCTACTAGTACATACCCTTAGCCCCGAGGGTGAACTACTCCCTTCTCGTCATGGAGAGCGTCGGGATGATGAAGATGGCCACCGGTGAGGGATCCCCCCTCCGGCAAGGTGCCGGAACGGGCTCCCGAGAGGTTTTTGGTGGCTAGAGAGGCTTGCGGCGGCAGAACTCCCGATCTATTGTTTTC
This sequence comes from Triticum aestivum, assembly GCF_018294505.1. Taxonomy (NCBI): domain Eukaryota; kingdom Viridiplantae; phylum Streptophyta; class Magnoliopsida; order Poales; family Poaceae; genus Triticum; species Triticum aestivum. Next base: position 231,784,801 of record NC_057813.1, on the reverse strand, counting down.
TTCGATGTTTTTAGGGTATATGGGGATATATAGGCGAAAGAAGTCGGTCACGGGACGCTAGGGGGGCCCATGAGATAGGGGGCGCGCCCAGTAGTGGGGGCCACCCTCGTGGCCACCTCGAAGCTTCCTTGATTTCAAATCCAAGTCTCATGGATCACGTTCGTTCAAAAATTTACGTTACCGAAGGTTTCATTCCTTTTGGACTCTGTTTGATATTCCTTTTCTTCGGAACACTGAAATAGGCAAGAAAATAGGAATACGGGTTGGGCCTCCGGTTAATAGGTTAGTCCCAAAAATAATATAAAAGTGTATAATAAAGCCCATAAACATCCAAAAAGATAAGATAATAGCATGAATGCTTCATAAATTATCGATACATTGGAGATGTATCAAGGGGCGCCTGTCGGATGTTCGGTTCCGGCAGACCCTTAAGGTTCGAACTCTGGGGTGCGCACGAAGATCTCTCCCCTACCGATCTACGTCCGATCGCCTCGTGAGATCTAAGCTGGAAACGATGAACAACACAAGGGACATGAGATTTATACTGGTTCGGGCCACCGTTGTGGTGTAATACCCTACTCCAGTGTGTGGTGTGGTGGATTGCCTCAAGGGCTGATGATGAACAGTACATAGGGAGAATAGCCTCGCTAGAGGTGTTCTTGAGCTAGTGTAGTGAACTGCTAGGGTGAGTTCGATCGCTTCTCTCTCTCTCTCTAGGCTTTCCAAAGTCTAGATCCGATGCCTCTCTACTGTGGTGTCTAGTCCTATTTATAGAGGCCCTGGGCCTCTTCCCAAATATTGAGCGGGAAGGGCTCCAACAACGACCATTTTGAAGGGGAACATATAGTACAAGTTATCCTTACTAAAGTTGGTCTTGGGCTGCCAAAAGCACTGGCGATGACGCCGCCTTGGGCTCCACGGTGACCTCCATCCTGCTGCTCCGCTGATCTTGGTCTCGTTGCACTGAAATGGCAACCTTTTCCTGATGCCTCAGTACTCCACGTTTGTGCTTGCCCCCTTTGCACCAAACAGGAAACAAGGACACTGCACAGGCCGACACCCGCCTGGCGCCCACCTGGTCTTGATCGTCATGGCTTGCGTCATGAGCACCTCGCGAGGTACCCTGACTTGATCTCTCCGCCTCCTCGCGAGCCTGCCTGACGAGGCTGTCCCTGAGGAAGCCTTGCGCCGTTCGCCCCGCGAGGCTTGGCCCCTCACGAGGGTCTTGAGTCTTGTGCTGATGAAGACGGCCCATACTGGACCACCACTTGAGCCATGCCGCAGGCCACAGGCAGGCAAGTCTGGGGAACCCCGTTCCCAGAACGTCGACAGTATCCCCCGGGCCCAAGGCGCGCTCGAACTTGGCTTAGCGGAGAAGCGAAGGGGCAAGTGCGGAGCGCCGCGGGCCCCATCAACCTACAGCATTGGGCGCCGCGTGGCAGTTGATTGGACGTGGGTGTCTCTGCTTCCTCATGCTGCCTTGGCAATTGCTCAACTAGACAAGTCCCTACATGCAAAAATGGGTCATGATTACCTGAGATCCTGGTGGCCGACGGTTGGCCTCCTCCGGACTACAAGTACAGACGGGTGAGAGCCCCCGCAGTCCATCCCTTCCTGCTACTCTCCTTCTTGTTCTTCCTCTCCCTTGCTCCACCTTACGCCGATGGCGCCGATCCGCCGGTTTTCCGCAGAAGAGAAGGGAAAGGCCCCCCAAGAGGGTCCTGACCCGCTTCCGCCAAAGAAGCGACCTATCCCCGGCCGCCACAACGTGGTCGCCTGGCAGGGGTCGTCGCGGCCCTGGTACGAGCGGCCGCCGCCTGGGTTTCCGCTGCCCTTGTACGCCCGACTCGAGGGCCCTGGAGGAGAAGATGCCGGGCAACACCGACGACGCCGACGGCGGCGCCGGCGAGTCACGACGGTGCGCATCGTCACCCCTGGCGTCCACGCCGAGGGTTCTTCCCGCGAGTTCATGCTTCACGCCGCCATGCCTCCGCGATCTTGGATTCTCCTTCCTCCCTCCTTCGCCTTCGAGATGCCGCCGAGTGGGTCTCTGGAGCTCTGGCTGCAGCACGCTGGCTGCAGCACCCTTGCAAGCGGAGCGGAGGTTGCGGTCGTCGCTCCGGGCAAGGTCTTCATGACCCGGGGATGGGGCGAGATCACCCGGGTCTGCCAGACGAGTGGTGCCCTCATAATTCATCTTGAATACGATGGCGCCTCCTTGATGTTCTTCAAGGTCTTCGACACGGAAGGCCGCCAGCTGGAGTGCTGCCCCGAGAAAGGCGACCAGTGTACCGGCGTGGCGAGGGCCAGGCCGGCCAACCGCCTCCCCAGCAGCTCCTCAGGCAGCAGCAGAGGAGCCAGAGGATCCAGCGACTCCGCCGAGCTTCATGCGACTCCAGAGACGAGCGACGACAGCTATGAGCCCTCAAGCTCGCGTCGCGCTCGGGGCAGGGTAGCCGCATCAGGCCATCGGCGCAACTAATCTGGATGGGGTTGGCACCGGCGCCTAATGGCCCACTGTTGATGATGGCGTCTCCTGCGGAGGCGCGCTTAGTTAATGCTCCTTAAAATTGGCACCTTTTGTTCCCTGCGAGGAATCGAAGTGACACCCCATGGTGGTATGTAAGGCGCCTGCCATGTCTTTTCTGAATAGTACATCCTTACCATGAATCGATGCGAGATGCGTGTTCTGCCCCGGCTCGGCTCCCCCTTTCCTTCCTCACGAGGGCTTGGTGCTCTACGCTCACAGGTCCCGGTCCCCAGGCAGGCTTCAGCCATCGCTGGTATGCCAGGTCGCGATGCCGTGGTCAAGGCTAGGAGGTGAGCGGCCCAAGGTCCGGTAAGAGCCCTTGAGTCGCGATGCTCAGGAGGTCCCCTTTAGCGCTCAAGCAGCCTCCGCTGGGCGAGAAAGGCAGGCAACGTTGCCGTGACAGAGCTGCAATAGGCGAGGGTTTGGCGTTGAGTTGATTTAGCTTTTGCGTGACTTATCTCATAAGTTTGGAGTAGTCCTTCGGCGAGGTGTCGGGCCTGCATGCCGGCAGCTGGGGTGTTGCAGGGTCAGGCATTCGTGAGCTTCTCCCCTCTTCCCTGCACTTTCCTTCATGCTCTACGTCCTCAGGTCCTGGCCCTCGAGCAAGCTCAGCCGCCGCTGGTATGACAGGTCGCGATGCCGTGGGTCAAGGACAGGGGGTGAGGGCTGGAGAGCCAGTAAGAGCCCTTGAGTCATGATGCTCAAGCGCCCCCCTTTTAACATGCGAGCGGATCGTGTGGGGAGAGGGAGAGAGAGCTTGCGACACCCCCGGCACTACTCCTGAAGCGGATCCTGCACACCAATCATGAGGGAAAACAAGGTCTGTCGTTACGGTTGCCAGCTAGCCATTGGTTGCTCCGAGGGAGTGATTGGGGCACTGAGGGTCTGGTGAGGTAGCGCTACACGGGGCTGCCGCGGCCAGAGCTCGACCACTCAGGTTTGTCGGTGTTGCAGGGACTGACCCATGTGCAAGCGCCATGCCAGAGCGTGCGGCTCCAAAGGTAGGTGGCAATCAAGTAGGCGATTGTCTCAAGCAGGTTAATCATGAAGGAGCAAATCAACTTAGATAGATGCAGGGAAAGCAAACGCCATCGGGTCATGCCCGAGCGGCTTGGGGATGATGCAGCCCGAGAGGCGCCCCCAACAAGGTAAGCAGAAGACAGAAGCAAAATGGATACATGCTGCAGGGACGGGCCCACGCGACCAGGGAATGATGCAGCCCTGAGGGTGCTCCCAGCTGAAACAAAAACTAAAAAGAAGTCACCTAATGTTGTTTCAGGGCGAGTGTCGGAGAGGCTGATGATGCGGGGTGAAGGAGCTGATCCTCACGAGCCCTCGGGACTCCGAGCCTCGGGAGGCTCAGGAGGTCCGGGCGGCCCATTGGGGTCCATCTCCATCTCCTCCAGGAACGCGCAATGCTTGGCCACCTGAGCTTCCAGAATGCTCCTCATCAGGTGCTGGTGGGCTGCAGCCGCGTTCGGCAAGCCGAAAGGCATGCGAACGAAGCTGTGCGGTGGGCCCGTGCAACGCCCCACGTGCGAAGGCCAGAAGCACTCCTGAGAAGCGACTCGATTGAGTCCCGGGTAGTCGATGCAGACGCGCAGCCCACCATCCTCGCCTGGATGCGCATGACTCTCGATTCCTCGAACTCCTGAGCGGCCTTGGTGATGAACTCCTGAGGGTTGGGTCCTTCCTTCCTTACGCCTCCCCGAGGGAAGCGTGCCGTGAAGCACGCCTCCAAGTTGTGCCCAAACTCCTCCTTCGTGACCTTGGCAAGGTCGGTGGCTCCCCAGGAGAGTGCCCCCGAGCCCTGCCCGAGGAGGGCGCCGGGCGTGTCTTCCTATGCGACGGAGGGTGGCGCCCCTTGGACGGGTGCATGTCCAGATGCGGCGCCTCCGGAGGTGCCTTCCTCCTGAGGCCTTGAGCCAGGTGATGTATTCTTCTTCTTGGGAGCTTCTCCAGGGAGATTTCCACTCTTGCTGTCCGGGTCCTTCATCGACGCGGCCTAGAAGGCGCGCTCGAGGGAGCACATGGCATCCTTCTCTTCACAGGGGACCGTGATGACCCCACCGCTTCCTGGCATCTTGATGACGTTGTAGCCATGGTGAGTCACTTCCATGAACTTGGCCAGGGCTGGGTACCCGAGGATGGCATTGTATGGCAGGCGAATGTGGGCGACGTCGAAGTCAATGAGCTTGGTGCGGTAGTTCTTGCATTGTCCAAAGGTGACAGGAAGGCAGACCTACCCTATTGGGACTGTGGAACCATCAGTGACGCCTGAGAAGGGCTTGGTTGGCTGATGCTGATCATATGGCACTTGGAGATTGTTGAACGTCTCGATGGACAGAATGTTGAGTCCTGCTCCGCCATCGATGAGGGTCCTGGTGACTTGCACATTGTTGATGACCGGGGAACAAAGCATTGGGAGGACACCGGCCGTTGCCGCGCACTTGAGCTGATCCACTGAGCTGAACGTAATGGCGCATGCTGACCACCTGAGAGGGCGCGTGGCCTCAAGCTTGGGGAGGACTGCATTCACCGCGCGAGCAAACTGCTTGAAGATGCGCTGTGAGGCTGGGGCCTGAGCGCCGCCCAGGATGCAAGCGATTGCATGTGGCTCCTGGAAGCCCCCATCCCCCTCGTCCTGATGATGGTCTTCATTCCTCCTTGGTGGCGGTGGTAGAGGAGGAAGGCCTACGTTGCCATGCGGGCGGTCCTCACGAGGCTGATCTCTCCAAGCTCCCTCGCGAGGCTGGTCCTGCCAGCGATCCTTGCGAGGTCGGTCACGCCACCCTTGGCGAGGGCCACGGTCGTCCCATCATCCTCCACCTCTTGCTCCACCTCGACTGTAGCCCCGACCGTTGCACTCGGGACGTCGACCGACACGGCCTTCTTGCACGGCCCTGAGATCTTGGCACTCATTGGTGTTGTGGGTGTGGAGATCATGGTACACACAGTACCGGCTGCCCTTGGACAACTCCGGCTGGTCCCTGATGCGCTTTATGTCTGGCTCCGCTGCGAGTACAGCTGCTCCCTTACGCTTCACATCCTTGGCCTTGGCTTTCTTCTCTTTTGGGTCCATTGTTGGGAGCTCGAGAAGGGAGAGGCGCCCTTCCTCAGCCCTTGCGCCCTTGGTTGCCAGGTTGAACAACTCCAGATACGTGCACAGATCTTCATGGATTGCCAGCTCCTCCTTCATCTTGACATCGCGAACACCATCATAGAAGGCCGAAATGATGGCCTCCTCAGTCACCCTAGGGATCTTGAGGCGAGCGTTGTTGAAGCGTTGAATGTACTTCTGCATGGTCTCTCCAAGCTGCTACTTGATGCGGCGAAGGTCACCCACGGCCGGCGGACGGTCACGAGTGCCCTGGAAGTTGGCGATGAAGCGGGTATGCATCTCATCCTAGGAGGAGATCGTGCTAGGAGCTAGGTTCAGGAGCCAGGTGCGGGCACCGTCCTTGAGTGCCATGGGAAACCAGTTCGTCATGACCTTTTCGTCCCCGTTGGCAGCTTTGATGCCCAGCTCGTAGAGCTGTAGGAACTCCGCGGGGTCTGCAGTGCCGTCGTAGTGAGGAGGCAGGTCAGGCTTGAACTTTCCTAGCCAGGCGACACTGTGTAGCTCGGGGGTGAAGGCGCGGCAGCCTGCGGTGGCCACCGGAGCCCTTTACTGGTGCTGGGCTTGCTCCTGGAAATTCCCACGCGCCGCCGCTTGGAGTAACGCGGGGTCTTGACGTGGTGGCGCAGGGATGCGGTCATGGCGCACCAGTGCCGGGAGCACGTGAGCACCTTCTTGGGGGCGAGGGATTTCTTGCCAGCTCCTTTCTTGTCGTGCAGGCGCCAGATGTGGTGGGTCTTGTCCTGGGGCCGCGCACCTTGGAGCCAGGGCGCCTTCTTGGGGAGGAGGTGGCGGAGGAACCTCCTGATCCACGCCTCCTGCGCAGGATGGAGGGCGAGGCAGCTAGAGGGACGGCATAGGAGAGCCCCCTGCGGCGCTGACGAGCTCGGTGATGTAGGCGAGCCAGTCCTCGTAGAGGTCGTCGACAGGACGGTAGTGCAGGAGCTTACGCACCAGGAGCAGCGCAGTGTGCCCGTCCGTGGGGGCGCGACGGGCATGGGACGACGAACTGGCTGGAGTCAGCGACGGGGTGGCGGTTCGGCCTTCCCGCCGCACCGAGGGATGCAGAGACGAGGCCTGCTGCTTGTCCCCGCTGGGCCGGTGGCGGCGTTGGCGGCAGGCGACGGGGAATGACGGGGGCACCCGCCGACGGGCGCCGTCTGGGCGATGCGGGAGGCGAGAGCAGCCCGACGCTCAGCGCGAGCCCGACGAGCGTCAGCCATGGACACGACGGAAGATCAAACGCGAACACCGGAAGAAAGATTGCGACGCACCCCTACCTGGCACGCCAAATGTCGGATGTTGGGTTCCGGCAGACCCTTAAGTTTCGAACTCTGGGGTGCGCACGAAGATCTCTCCCCTACGGATCTATGTCCGATCGCCTCATGAGATCTAAGCTGGAAACGATGAACAACACAAGGGACACGAGATTTATACTGGTTCGGGCCACCATTGTGGTGTAATACCCTACTCCAGTGTGTGGTGTGGTGGATTGTCTCAAGGGCTGATGATGAACAGTACAAAGGGAGAACAGCCTCGCGAGAGGTGTTCTTGAGCTGGTGCGATGAACTACTAGGGTGAGTTCAATCGCTTCTCTCTCTCTCTCTCTCTAGGATTTCCAAAGTCTGGATCCGATGCCTCTCTACTGTGGTGGCTAGTCCTATTTATAGAGGCACTGGGCATCTTCCCGAATATTGAGCGGGAAGGGCGCCAACAACGGCCATTTTGAAGGGGAACATATAGTACAAGTTATCCTGACTAAAGTTGGTCTTCGACTGCCAAAAGCACTGGCAATGACGCCGCCTTGGGCTCCACGGTGACCTCCATCCTGCCGCACCGCTGGTCTTGGTCTCGTTGCACTGAAATGGAAACCTTTGCCTAATGCCTCGGTACTCGACGTATGTGCTTGCCCCCTTTGCACAAAAGAGGAAACAAGGATACTACGCAGGCCGGCGCCCGCCTGGTCTCGATCGTCATGGCTTGCATCATGAGAACCTCGTGAGGTACCCTGCCTTGATACTCCGCCTCCTCGCGAGCCTACCTGGCAAGGCCGTACCTGAGGAAGCCTTACGTCGTTCGCCCCATGAGGCTTGGCCCCTCGCGAGGGTCTTGAGTCTTGTGCTGATGAAGACAGGCCATACTGGGCCACCACTTGAGCCACGCCTGACGCCGCAGGCAGGCAAGTCTGGGGGACCCCCGTTCCCAGAACGCCGACAGCGCCCCCATCAAGGTAAACTAAAGGCACAAGCAAAAGGGATACACGCCATAGGGACAGACCCATGCGGCCTGGGAATGATGCAGCCCTGAGAGCGCTCCCAGCCGAAATGAACTCGAAAGATGTCACTTGGTGCCATTATAGAAGGGGTGTTGGAGTAGCTGAAGATGCGTGGTGAAGAGGCCGACCCTCACGAGCCACCAGAGCCCTGAGCCTCGGGAGGCTCTGGGGATCCAGGTGGTTCCTTGAGGACCATATCTATCTCTGCCAGGACTGCATGATGCCTGGCCTCCTGAGCCACCAGAATGCTCCACAGATGGCGCTGGTGGGTGGCAGCCGTGTTCGGCAGGCTGAAAGGCATGCGAACCTAGCTGTGCGGCGGACCCTTGCAACGTCCCACGCGCAAAGGCCAGAGGCGCTCTTGAGATGTGGCTCGGTTGAGCCCTGGGACATCGATGTAGACGCACAGACCACCATCCTCGTCTGGATGGGGGGCCATGCCTGGCAAGCGGCAGTCGCCGCGCATGGCTCTTGCTTCCTGAAGCTCCTGAGTGGTCTTGGTGATGAACTCCTGAACGTCGGGCCTTCCACGCCCTAAGACTTCCTGAGGGAAACATGCTGCGAAGCATGCCTCCAAGTGGTGCCCGAGCGCCTCCCTTGTGATCTTGGCAAAGTCTCGGGCCCTCTAGAAGAGAGCCCCCGAGCCCTGCCCGAGGAGGGCGTCGGGCGCGTCTTCCTATGCGATGGAAGGAGGCGCCCCTTGCACGGGCGCGGATCCTGATGCAGCGCCTCCTGAGATGCCAACCTCCTGAGGCCTTGAGTTTGGGGATGTCTTCTTCTTCTTGGGGACTGCCTCAAGGGGGGTTCTCGCCCTTGTTGTCTGGGTCCTCGATTGATGCAGCTTGGAAGGTGCGCTCGAGGGAGCGCACCGCATCTCTTTCTTCACAAGGGACCGTGATGATAACGCCGCTTCCCGGCATCTTGAGGACGTTGTAGCCATGGTGGGTTACTACCATGAACTTGGCCAGGGCTGGATATCCGAGGATGGCGTTGTATGGCAGGCGGATGTGGGTGACATCGAAGTCGATGAGCTCGGTATGGTAGTTGTTGCGCTGTCCAAAGTTGACGGGGAGGCAGACCTACCCTATCAGGGTGGTGGAGCCGTCAGTAACTCCTGAGAAAGGCTTGGTAGGCTGAAGTGGATCATATGGCACTTGAAGGTTGTCAAACATCTCAACGGACAAAACGTTGAGCCCTGCGCCGCCATCGATGAGGGTCATGGTGACCTGCACGTTGCTGATGACTGGGGAACAAACCATCGGGAGGACGCCAGCAGTAGTTGAGCACTTGAGTGAATCTGCTGAGCTGAAGGTGATAGCGCACTTGGACCACCTGAGCGGGCGCGTGGCCTCGAGCTTGGGAAGGACAGCGTTCACCTCGTGAGCAAACTGCTTGAAGATGCACTGAGAGGCTGGGGCCTGAGCTCCGCCCAAGATGCAAGTGATAGCACGCGACTCCTGGAAGCCCCCAGCCCCCTCGTCCTGGTGATGGTCGTCATTCCTTCTTGGCGGCGACGGCAGAGGAGGAAGGCCTCTTGAGGGAGTCCTGGACTAGGGGGTGTCCGGATAGCCGAACTATCATCATCGACCGGACTCCAAGACTATGAAGATACAAGATTGAAGACTTCGTCCCGTGTCCGGATGGGACTTTCCTTGGCATGGAAGGCAAGCTTAGCAATACGGATGTATAGATCTCCTACCATTGTAACCGACTCTGTGTAACCCTAGCCCTCTCCGGTGTCTATATAAACCGGAGGGTTTTAGTCCATAGGACGAACAACAATCATACCATAGGCTAGCTTCTAGGGTTTAGCCTCCTTGATCTCGTGGTAGATCCACTCTTGTACTACCCGTATCATCAATATCAATCAAGCAGGAGTAGGGTTTTACCTCCATCGAGAGGGCCCGAACCTGGGTAAAAACATCGTGTCCCTTGTCTCCTGTTACCATCCGCCTAGACGCACAGTTCGGGACCCCCTACCCGAGATCCGCCGGTTTTGACACCGACATTGGTGCTTTCATTGAGAGTTCCTCTGTGTCGTCACGGATAGGCTTGATGGCTCCTTCGATCATCAACAACGACGCGGTCCAGGGTGAGACTTTTCTCCCCGAACAGATCTTCGTATTCGGCAGCTTTGCACTGCGGGCCAATTCGCTTGGCCATCTAGAGCAGATTGAAAGTTACGCCCCTGGCCACCAGGTCAGATTTGGAAGCCTGAACTTCACGGCCGACATCCGCGGAGACTTGATCTTCGATGGATTCGAGCCACAGCCGAGCGTGCCGCACTGTCACGATGGGCATGATTTAGCTCTGCTGCCGGACAGTGCCCTGGAGGCCGCACATGAGTCCGCTCCGACCCTTAATTCGGAGCCGACCGCGCAGATCGAGGATGGGTGGCTAGACACCGCCTCGGGGGCTGCAACCTCTACAGGGATGGAGCCGAATACTGACTTTGTCCCTCATGAGGCTAGTGACTCCGAGGTGCCGGACTCCTCTCCAGACTCCGAACCTCCCGCGCCCCCTCCAATCGAATCTGATTGGGTGCCGATCATGGAGTTCACCGCTGCGGACATCTTTCAACACTCACCTTTTGGCGACATCCTGAATTCGCTAAAGTATCTCTCGCTATCAGGAGAGCCCTGGCCGAACTGCGGTCAGGACGGTTGGGATGCGGACGATGAAGAAATTCAAAGCCCACCCACCACCCACTTTGTAGTCACTGTCGACAATCTAACCGACATGCTAGACTACGACTCCGAAGACATCGACGGTATGGACGACGATGCCGGAGATGACCAAGAACCAGCACTTACTGGGCATTGGAAGACTACCTCGTCATACGACATATACATGGTGGACATCCCAAAGGATGGGAATGGCGAGGATGAAGCGGAGGAAGACTCCTCCAAGAAACAGCCCAAGCGCCGGCGTCAGCGGCACCGCTCTAAATCCCGCCACAGCAAGAATGGAGATTCCGGCACCGGAGATAATAACACCCCAGAGAGTGCCGAAGACAACCCCCTCTAGCAAGATTCAGCACAGGAGGACGGAGAAACCAGCCCTCATCCGAGAGCAGCAAACGAAGAGGTAGAGGATGATAATTACATACCTCCCTCCGGAGACGAGGCAAGCCTCGACGACGACGAATTCGTCGTGCCTGAGGATCCCGTCGAACAAGAGCGTTTTAAACGCAGGCTTATGGCCACGGCAAACAGCCTAAAGAAAAAGCAGCAACACCTTAGAGCTGATCAAGATCTGCTAGCCGACAGATGGACAGAAGTCCTCGCGGCCGAAGAGCATGAACTCGAACGCCCTCCAAAAGCTACCCCAAACGCAAGTTGCACCCCCGATTAGAGGAGGAGGCATATAAACCTGCATCACCAGCGCACAATACGGCTGACCGACCACCTCGTGGCCGCGACAGAGAGGCCTCTAGGCCCTCCACCAGAACCGTACCCCGGCACCGCTCGAAAAATACGAAGCCACGAGGGAATGCGCCGGACTTGCGAGACCTATTGGAAGATAAGGCAAGACAATCAAGATCGATCTAAGGATCACGTGGGCGCCCCACGATGCGCGACGACTACCGTCGCGCCGGATACAGCAACTCTGGCCAGGCCGAACACAGTAGACAAAGCTCGCTTGAGCTACGTCGTGATATAGCCCAATATAGAGGCGCCGCACACCCACTATGCTTCACAGATGAAGTAATGGATCATCAAATCCCCGAAGGGTTTAAAGCCGTGAACATTGAATCCTACGATGGCACAACAGACCCCGCGGTTTGGATCGAAGACTATCTCCTTCATATCCACATGGCCCGCGGTGATGATCTTCACGCCATCAAATATCTCCCACTCAAGCTTAAAGGACCACCTCGGCATTGGCCTAACAGCCTGCCAACAGAGTCAATTGGGTGTTGGGAGGACCTGGAAGCTGCATTCCTCGACAACTTCCAGGGCACATATGTGCGACCACCAGACGCCGATGACCTAAGCCACATAATTCAGCAGCCAGACGAATCAGCCAGAGAGTTCTGGACACGGTTCTTAACAAAGAAAAATCAAATCATCGACTATCCGGATGCAGAGGCTCTCGTAGCCTTCAAACATAACATCCGCGATGAGTGGCTGGCCCGGCACCTAGGACAGGAAAAGCCGAAATCCATGGCAGCCCTCACATCACTCATGACCCGCTTCTGCGCGAGAGAGGACAGCTGGCTAGCCCGCAGTAACAACCTCAGCAAAAATTCTGGTAGTCCGGATTCCAAGGACCGCAATGGCAGGTCGCATCGTAACAAAAACAAATGCCGCGTTAACGGCGATAACACTGAGGATATGGCAGTCAACGCCGGATTCAGAGGCTCTAAACCCGGTCAGCGGAAAAAGCCATTCAAAAGAACTACTCCGGGTCCATCTAATTTGGACCGAATACTCGACCGCTCATGCCAGATACACGGCACCCCCAAAAAGCCATCCAATCACACCAACAGGGATTGTTGGGTATTCAAGCAGGCAGGCAAGTTAATTGCCGAAAACAATGACAAGGGGCTGCATAGCGATGACGAGGAAGAGACCCGGCCGCCGAACAATAGAGGACAGAAGGGTTTCCCCTCTCAAGTTCAGACGGTAAACATGATATACGCAACCCACATACCCAAGAGGGAGCGGAAGCGTGCACTCAGGGACGTATACGAGATGGATCCAGTTGCCCCGAAGTTTAACCCATGGTCCTCCTGCCCGATCACCTTTGATCGAAGGGACCACCCCACCAGTATCCTCCATGGCGGATTCGCCGCATTGGTTTTAGACCCAATCGTCGATGCATTTCACCTCACTAGAGTCCTGATGGACGGCGGCAGCAGCCTGAACCTGCTTTATCAGGATACAGTGCGCAAGATGGGCATAGACCCCTCAAGGATTAAACCCACAAAGACGACCTTCAAAGGCGTCATACCAGGTGTAGAGGCCAATTGTACAGGCTCAGTCACACTGGAAGTGGTCTTCGGATCCCCGGATAACTTACGAAGCAAGGAGTTAATCTTCGACATAGTCCCGTTCCGCAGCGGCTATCACGCCCTGCTCGGACGGACCGCATTCGCAAAGTTCAACGCGGTGCCGCATTACGCATACCTCAAGCTCAAGATGCGAGGCCCTCGAGGAGTCATCACGGTCAACGGAAACACTGAACGCTCCCTCCGAACGGAGGAACACACAGCGGCTCTCGCGGCAGAAGTACAGAGCAGCCTCTTAAGGCAATTTTCGAGTCCGGCCGTTAAGCGACCGGACACGGCCAAACGCGCCCGGAGTAACCTACAACAAGACCACCTGGCAAGTTCCGAGCACATGTAGCAATGCGGCCCCAACCCCAGCCCTTACAAAATTGCAAAATTGGTCCTTTGCGTACATCACTATGCTCTAGAGATACCATGGGCATAGGGGGAGGAGCACGACCACCACAAGCCCAGAGTGCGGCTTAACCGCACCAGGGGCTCCCAAGTGTGTCACTCTTTTTCTTTCTTATTTTTTCTTACCCACAGGACTTCGTTCACCAGAGGCCCTGTCCGGCAGCAGACCTGCCGAACTCACGATGCAACGGCCAGGGAAGGAGAAAGGCTGCGACGAGTATCCAGGTGGTCTCCATTACGAGCATTAAATCCGTTTTCATACACCATTCCGCAGCCTACCCCTGGAGGGGGACATGTTTAATAGTCCTACCTCTTGCTTACTGCACTATTTGTATCATTCTGCATTCATGGCAGTATTCCTTGAATAAACAATGCATCACTTTTTGCTTATAATTGCATTTCTTCTCTTATATATGTGTTCATTTATGACATGTTGCATTTGTACACTCTGGTACGGCTAAACACACCAGGGGCTTAAGTTCCCCACATTATGGTGTGATAAGTCCGAACACTTTCACAAGTGCGGCACCCCGAACTTATAACATTATATGCATCGGCTCCGAATCATGTCTTGGGTCAATAGTTGGGTTTGCCCGGCTCCCATGTTTTGGTACCTTACGTTCCGTTATATCGGCTAAGGTAGCACTGGGAGAACCACTGCGATTGCGCCCCGGTTGAGCTAGGCGAGCGCCTCAGTGGAGAAAGCTAAAACTGACCGTCATGATAAGGCGAGAGCTGGTCGCTGTTCGAGAGGTCTTTTCGAGTCCCTAAAGACTTATGCCGCTTAGAGCGAGGAACCGGCTTTGTCCGCCCCAGGCGTGGATAGCGCCCCGAACTCGGTCTTCCGAACACTAGGGGCTTCGCCGAAATTTAAAATTATAGAATTCTATGGCTAAGTGAGAGTGTTCAAGCATTATAAGTCCGGTTGCCTCGTTCGTTGTGTTGAACGCCTCCCTAGATGGACCCAAAAATGGGAACAAGAGCACTCAAGTTTATCTCGAACAGCCCAGCACTTGTGGCATGGGGGCTGAAGCCGACGACTTGCCATCTCTCAGATTTGATAAACGGCCGCATAGAAGGTAATATTTTAAATTAACAAGCGTTGCTTAGCGCATATGAACAAAGTCTTCAGCGCACAGGATAACAAAACTGCTAGTCTACTCAAATATTACATCTTTGGAGCACTCACCCGCAATCAGGCGGGCACCCCCAGGACACTTTTATAATACATTTCGGGCATACGATACTCCTTGCCCGCCAGCGGCGTGTCCGTTAGAAGCCTCTCAGCATCCAACCTGCCCCAGTGCACCTTTGCGCGGGCAAGGGCCCGACGGGCACCTTCAATGCAGGCGGAGTGCTTGACGACTTCCACCCAGGGACACGCGTCCACCAGCCGCCACACCAGGCCGAAGTAGCTCCCAGGCATGGCCTCCTTGGGCCATAGCCGAACTATGAGGCCCATCATGGCCTGTTCGGCTACCTTGTGGAGCTCGACCAGCTGCTTCCGCTGGTCGCTAAGGGGCACCGGATGTCCGGCCTCAGCATACTGAGACCAGAAGACCTTCTCCGTCGAGCTCCCCTCCTCGGCCCGGTAGAAAGCGGCAACATCGGATATGCTGCAGGGCAGATCTGCGAACGCTCCTAGAGGGCTCCGAAATCGGGTAAGTAATAGATAATTCACATTCACATGCTTGCTTTGCATGAAAAATGCCTTACCCGCCGCTATCTTCTTCAACGCCTCGATTTCCTGGAGGGCCTTGTGGGCTTCAGCCTTAGCGGCTTTGGCACTCTCAAGAGCCGAGGCAAGCTCGGACTCTCGAGTCTTTGAGTTGCGCTCCATACTCTCATGCTTCTCCACGAGAGCCTGGAGCTCTTGCTGCACCTCCGCCACCCGCGCCTCCTACTTCTCTCGCTCGGCTCGCTCCGCGGCCGCATTGCGTTCGGCCACGGACACCGCCTCCTTCAGGGTCGCCACCTCGTTCGTGGCCCCTGGAGTACCCACGTTATCCTTGTTATTTCTCTTGCAACCAAAATCCTTTTCTGTAAGGTACAAATTTAATACGGTGTTACTCACTTTCCTTGTCCTTGAGCTGCTTCTTGGCACGGTCGAGCTCGCTCTCGGACCGCTCGAGGTTCTGCTTCAAAGCATCGACCTCCGCAGTTAGTGCGGCAGAGGTCAGCAGCGCAGCCTGCAATCCCATATTGACATATTTTTTAGACCTCCTGCGTATATCTTTTTAGATCCTCAGTCCGGCTTTTCTTTCCGAACACCGAACCGAGCATCAGGGGCTACTATCTATGTGGTATTATATTACATATCTTAAATTTCTTACCTCAAAGCCTATTAGAAGGCTGCTGCAGGCTTCGGTCAGCCCGCTCTTGGCGAGCTGAACCTTCTGAATCACCGCACTCATGATAGTGCGGTGTTCTTCTTTGATGGAAGCGCCGTCGAGCGCCTCCAACAAGTTATCCGGTGCCTCCGGTTGGACGGAGGTCGCTGGTGTCACCGTCTTGCCCTTCTTACGAAGGGGCCGCCTACCGGACTCCAGAACTACTCCAGGTTGCGGCGCGGAGTCCGGTGCAAAGTCCGGGAGGTTGCCCTGTGGCACCTCCGGAGCCTCCCCCTCCTGGTGGGTCCCCTCCGGGGATCCCACCTCGGCATCGTCAGCGTCACGAGGGGTGGAGGCGGTCGGAAGGGAATCCATATCCGACATACCCAAGGACCCGCTCGACGAAGCGGGGAAGATCGTCCTTGGCCGGACTACAGGTTGTATGAGGCATTAGAAAGACACCGCGTGGCAAAAAGAAAAATTATAAATCATCCAGGAATCCGGATACTTACGATCTTGCCAGGGGCTTGGCCCTTGAAGGCCACTCCTCGTCGCTATCGTCAGCGTTGGCGGAGCAGTCCGGAGGAAGGGTCCTTCCCTTCTTGGACCCTTTGGCCTCCCTCGTTGGGGAGGCCTTCCTCTTCTTCTCTCCCCCCACTGGGGGAGAGTCCTCTTTCTTCTCCTCCTCGTCCTCAGGGGAGGAGTCCTCCTCGGAGTCATCGGACGATGAGTCCGATACCACCAGGCGCCGGGAACTCCTTCGGGTTCCCGTGGCCTTCTTCTTGGCCTTCTTCCCCGGCACTACGTAAAGTGCCGGGACCAGCAGCCCTGTCAAATGGGCGTCCGCTGGGTCTTCTGGAAGGGGATCCGGACAGTTAACCTGTCCGGACGTCTTCTGCCAGTCCTGTTAAAGGCATTGGGAGTTTAGATCCCACATAGAGTCAAACTATGAAAAGCAAATGTCCCATAAAGGATAACATAGCTTACCTCGCCAGCCGGACGCTGGGTGCTGAATCCGCGATCTTCGGTAGCGGACGCAGGAGCTTCGGCGCCCTTGAACAGCACCCTCCAGGGAGCTTCGTATGTAGTGTCGAAGAGCCTGCTCAAGGTCCAGTGCTGGGCCGGATCAAACTCTCACAAATTGAAGTCCCGTTGCTGGCAGGGGAGAATCCGATGGACGAGCATGACCTGGATCACATTGACAAGCTTAAGCTTCTTGTTCACCAGGTTCTGGAGACAGGACTGGAGTCCGGTCAGCTCCTCCGAACTACCCCAAAGCAAGCCCTTCTCTTTCCAGGAGGTGAGCTGCATGGGATGCCAGATCTGAACTCGGGGGCCGCTGCCCATTTACGGTCACGCGGCTCGGTGATGTAGAACCACCCCGATTGCCACCCTTTGACAGATTTCACGAAGGCACCCTCGAGCCAAGTGACGTTGGGCATTTTGCCCACCATGGCGCCTCCACACTCCGCTTGGCTGCCCTTCACAACCTTCGGCTTGACATTAAAGGTCTTTAGCCACAAGCCGAAGTGGGGCTGGATGCAGAGGAAGGCCTCACACAGGACGATAAACGCCGAGATGTTGAGGATGAAGTTTGGAGCCAGATCCTGGAAGTCCAGGCCGTAGTAGTACATGAGCCCTCAGACGAAGGGGTGGAGTGGGAAGCCCAGTCCGCAGAGGAAGTGGGGGAGGAATACGACCCTCTCATGGGGCCTAGGGGTGGGGATGAGCTGCCCCTCGTCGGGCAGCCAGTGCGCGATGTTGCTGGACAGGTATCCGGCGCTGCGCAGCTTCTCGATGTGCCCCTCCGTAACAGAGGAGGCCATCCACTTGCCTCCCGCTCCGGA
Organism: Triticum aestivum; assembly: GCF_018294505.1. NCBI lineage: Eukaryota > Viridiplantae > Streptophyta > Magnoliopsida > Poales > Poaceae > Triticum > Triticum aestivum. The sequence goes on along the minus strand of NC_057813.1, from coordinate 231,767,294 downwards.
CATGGCTGGAGAAGGTTGAGGTGAGATGTGCGGACTTGGGCGCTGGAGCTCGAGTGCACGGAGATGGATAAGCAAAGGAGGAAGAAGGCGTAGCTAAAGGAGGTGGATCCTTATCCCCTTAGATATGGGCAGATGAAACTATGTGTCCCTACTAGCCTGGTAAAACTCGCTTATCTCCCAAGCGCCACAATCAATGGCGCGGTTGGGTTACCCACGTCCATATTGATGGGAATCCCGGAATAAGGGGAACACGATCTCTGCTTCGACAAGACGTGCCAAGGAAACTGCTTCGCTAAATGCACTGAGGTGGTATAATAAAAACGATTCAATTAAAGGCTTGGTAGTGGTGTGACGTCATGCCACAAAATACGTCAGCAGATTGAACTTGTGTACATATTATTCTCTCTACGGTGGAATGTGGAATTTATTTTGGAGAGCCGGACACTATCCTGGCGTTCACAATCTTCTATGAATTATTCGGAGGAGGAACCCACCTTGCAATGCCGAAGACAATATGCGCGTCGGACTTGTCGTCATTGAAGCCTGGTTCAGGGGCTACTGAGGGAGTCCTGGACTAGGGGGTGTCCGGATAGCCGAACTATCATCATCGGCCGGACTCCAATACTATGAAGATACAAGATTGAAGACTTCGTCCCGTGTCCGGACTTTCCTTGGCGTGGAAGGCAAGCTTGGCAATACAGATGTGTAGATCTCCTACCATTGTAACCGACTCTGTGTAACCCTAGCCCTCTCCGGTGTCTATATAAACCGGAGGGTTTTAGTCCATAGGACGAACAACAATCATACCATAGGCTAGCTTCTAGGGTTTAGCCACCTTGATCTCATGGTAGATCCACTCTTGTACTACCCATATCATCAATATCAATCAAGCAGGAGTAGGGTTTTACCTCCATCGAGAGGGCCCGAACCTGGGTAAAAACATCGTGTCCCTTGTCTCCTGTTACAATCCGCCTAGACGCACAGTTCGGGACCCCCTACCCGAGATCCGCCGGTTTTGACACCGACACCTGTGTTTCCCTGTGGGCGATCCTCGCGAGGTCGGTCACGCCACTCCTGGCGAGGGCCACGACTATCCCATCGTCCAGGATCCCTCGCGAGGCTGGTCCTGCTAGCGATCCTCGCAAGGTCGGTCACGCCACTCCTGGCGAGGGCCATGGTCGTCCCATCATCCTCCGCCTCCTGCTCCTCCTCGGCCGTAGCCCCGGTCGTTGCGCTCGGGGCATCGACCAAAGCGTCCTTCTCGAACGGCCCTAAGCTCTTGGCATTTGTTGGTGTTGTGGGTGTGGAGGTTGTGGTAGGCACAGAACGGTCGGCTGCCTTTGGACGACTCCAGCTGGTCTCTGCCACACTTCGTGTCTGGCTCTGCTACAAGCACGGCTGCTCCCTTGCGCTTCACGTCCTTGGCCTTGGCCTTCTTCTCTTTTGGGTCAACATCTGGAAGCTCGAGGAGGGAGAGGCGTCCCTCCTCAGCTCTTGCGCGCTTGGTCGCCAGGTTGAATAGCTCAAGAGACATGCACAACTCCTCGTGGATGGCAGGCTCCTCCTTCATCTTGACGTTGCGGACGCCATCAGAGAACGCTGAGATGATGGCCTCGTCCGTCACCTTGGGGGTCTTGAGGTGGGCGCTGTTGAAGTGCTGGATGTATTTCTGCAGGATCTCTCCAGGCTGCTGATTGATATGGCGCAGGTCACCCGCGTCCGGGGGCGGTCACGAGTGCCCTAGAAGTTGGTGATGAAGCGGCTACGCATCTCGTCCCAGGAGGAGATCGAGCCTGGAGGCAGGTTCAGGAGCCAGGTGCGGGCACCGTCCTTGAGCTCCATCAGAAACCAGTTCGCCATGACCTTCTCGTCTCCGTTGGCTGCCTCGATGCCTAGCTCATAGAGCTGCAGGAACTCCGCGGGGTCGGCAGTACCGTCCTAGCGAGGAGGCAGATCCAGCTTGAACTTGCCGGGCCAGGCGATGCTACACAGCTCGGTGGTGAAGGCACGACAACCTGCTATGGCCACCAGAGCCCTTTGTAGACGTGGGGCTTGCTCTTGGTGGTACCTGCGCACTGCCTCCAGGGGCAGCACGGGATCTTGGCGCGTTGGTGCCGGGATGCGGTCTTGTCGTGCTGGTGCAGGGAGCACGGGAGCACCTTCTTGAGGTCGAGGGATTTGTTGGCAGCTTCTTTCTTGTCGCGCAAGTGCTGGACGCGGTGGGTCATGTCCAGGGGCCGCGCGCCTTGGAGCCAGGGCGCCGCCTTGGGGTGGAGGTGGCGGAGGCGCTCACTGAGCCGCGTCGCCCATGCATGACAGAGGGTGCAGCAGCGAGAGGGACGGCGCGCGAGAGCACCCTGCGGCGCTGACGAGCTCGGTGATGCGAGCTATCCACTCTTCATAAAGGTCATCGATGGGGCGGTAGTGCAGGAGCTCACGTGCCAGGAGCAACGCGGCTTGTGCATCCGTGGGGGCACGACGAGCGTGAGATGACAAACTAGCTGGGGTCAGTGACGGGGTGGCGGTGCGGCCTTCTCGCTGCACCGAGGGATGCAGTGAAGATGCTTGCTGCTCGTTCCCCGCCGGGCCGGTGGTGGCGTTGGCGGCAGGCGACGGAGAACGACGAGGAGGCCCGCCGACAGGGGTCGTCTGGGCAACGCGAGCGGCGAGAGCAGCCCGGCGCTCAGCGCGGGCTCGGCGAGCGTCTGCCATGGATGCGACGAAGCGATGGGACGCAGATCAGCGGAAAGAAGATTTTGGCGCACCCCTACCTAGCGCGCCAAATGTTGAATATCGGGTTCCGGCAAAACCCTTAAGGTTCGAACACTGGGGTGTGCACGAAGATCTCTCCCTACCGAAACACACCCTCAGCCTCGCCGCGATTTCTAAGCTAGATCAATGAACAACACAAGAGACACGAGATTTATACTGGTTCGGGCCACTGTTGTGGTGTAATACCCTAATCCAGTGTGTGGTGTGGTGAATTGCCTCTTGGGCTGATGATGGACAGTATAGAGGAAGAACAGCCTCGCGATGATGAACTTTACGTGTCTTTCTACTGTGGTGGCTAGCCCTATTTATAGAGGCCCTGGTCCTCTCCCCAAATATTGAGCGGGAAGGGACAGCCAGTACAAGCTATCCTGACTAAAGATGGTCTTCGCCTGCTAAAGGCACTGGTCATGACGCCATCTTGGGCTCCACGGTGACCTCCGTCCTGCCGCTCTGCTGGCCTTGGTCTCGTTACACCAATACGGAAACCTTTGCCTGATGCCTCGGTACTCCGCGCATGCGCTTGCCTCCTTTGCACCAAAGAGGAAACAAGCACATTGCGCAGGTTGGTGCCCGCCTGGTCTTGATCGTCACAGCTTACGTCATGAGCACCTCACGAGGTACCGCTTGCATTGATCCGCCTTCTCGCGAGCTTGCCTGGTGAGGCCACTCTTGAGGAGGCCTTGTGTTATCCGCCCCGCGAGGCTTGGCCCCTCGCGAGGGTCTTGAGTGTTTGGTTGATGAAGACGGGCCGTACTGGGCCACCGATTAAGCCACGCTGCAGGCCACAGGCAGGCAAGTCTGGGGACCCCCGTTCCCAGAATGCCGACAACTTTATCTTGAGGGACACCCAAAGAGAATTGAACAAGACCGTCGGTGTCAAAACCGGCGGATCTCGGGTAGGGGGTCCCGAACTGTGCGTCTAGGCGGATGGTAACAGGAGACAAGGGACATGATGTTTTTACCCAGGTTCGGGCCCTCTTGATGGAGGTAAAACCCTACTCCTGCTTGATTGATATTGATGATATGGGTAGTACAAGAGTGGATCTACCACGAGATCAAGGAGGCTAAACCCTAGAAGCTAGCCTATGGTATGATTGTTGTTCGTCCTATGGACTAAAACCCTCCGGTTTATATAGACACCGGAGAGGGCTAGGGTTACACAGAGTCGGTTACAATGGTAGGAGATCTACATATCCGTATTGCCAAGCTTGCCTTCCACGCCAAGGGAAGTCCCATCCGGACACGGGACGAAGTCTTCAATCTTGTATCTTCATAGTCTTGGAGTCCGGCCGATGATGATAGTCCGGCTATCCGGACACCCCCTAGTCCAGGACTCCCTCAAAGACTCTCAAAGAATCAACACTGATGCACCTAGTACTTCTAAAAAGAAAAAAAGAAGTAGAAAAATAATAGGACTTTGCCTACCTCTAGTGAACCTGAAATAGAAAAACCTCCTGATAATGATAATGAAGTCTCTATCTTTGATGTTGAAACTTAATCTGGTAGTAAACACTCACCTTATGATATTGAAAAAGATAATGATGAAGTTTATGAAGACACTCAAACTAATGGTAAAGAACCAGACAATGATGTTGAGATAGAACCAGCTGTTGATCTTGATAACCTACAACCAAAGAATAAAAGAAACGATAAAAGGGACTTTGTTGCTAGAAAACACGGTAAGGAAAGAGAACCATGGGTTCAAAAACCTATGCCCTTTCCACCTAATTCAAACTAAAAAGAAAGATGATGAAGAATTTGAACGCTTTGCTGAAATGCTGAGGCCAATCTTTTTGCGTACTCGCTCGACTGATATCTTAAAAGTGCCTCCTTATGCAAAGTACATGAAAGACATCATCACCAATAAGAGAAAAATACCGGAAGCTAAAATCTCCACCATGCTTGCTAATTATACTTTTAAAGGTGGGGTACCTAAAAAACTTGGAGATCCGGGAATATGAACTATACCTTGCTCCATCAAAAAGAAATTATGTGAAAACTCCTTTATGTGATTTGGGAGCTGGTGTTAGTGTTATGCCGTTGTCTTTAAATAAAAGACTTGATTTGAATAAACTCACACCGACTAAAATATATTTGCAAATGGCTGACAAATCATCTTCCACACCTATCAGTATTTGTGAGGATGTGCCCGTTGTTGTTGCTAATGTTACTATCTTAGCTGACTTTGTTATACTTGAGATGCCCGAGGATGACAACATGTCGATTATCCTTGGTAAACCCTTATTGAATACTGGAGGAGCTGTTATTGATTGCAATAAAAGCAAGGTCACTTTTCATATCAATGGTAATGAGCATACGGTGCACTTTTTGAAGAAACAATTCCAAGTGAATGGTATAAATGTTATTGAAAAATCTCCGACAATCACTATTGGTAGTTTTCAGCTACCTCTACCTATTGTTAAAAATAAATATGAAATGCTTATTGTTGGGGACATTCATATCCCCGTTGAGGTAACTTAGTGATTTACGAAAGTTCTCCAGTTTCATGCTAATTGAAAGTGGTTGTTAATAAGACTTGATCAACCTTATTAATGAATCATTTTTGGGAGGTATGAAGTTGATGAATTTAGTGAGCACTACCTTCTGTCCATACCTTTTGTTTTTTGTTTTTATTAGTTAACTAAAATAAAATGCCATGTTTTGTCTCTTTTCTGAGTTTTCCGTACAATAAAAAATGACCCAAAAATAAAAGTTCTCAGAATGCTCTGAAACTTTAATACAATTTTTTATGAATATTTAAGAATTTTTGGTGCAAATAATACCAGAGGGAGGTGCACCAGGTGGGCACAACCCACCTGGGCGCGCGAGGACCCCCAGGCGCACCCTGGTGGGTTGTGGTCCCCACGTGGGCCCCCTCACTTATCTCTTCATCCCACATCAACACCTACCTCCAGAAAAAAAATCACCATTGCTCTCTCTCTCTCTCTCTCTCGTGTTCTTGCTCCCAAAACCGCGGATTTCGATCTCTTTTCTCGAAGCTCCATTTCCGAAACCGTTTCGGGGGATTTTGCTTCGTATGTGACTCCTCAATTGGTCCAATTAGTTTTTGCTTTAGTGGTTTATATTTTGAATAATTAGTTACTCTTGGTGCTGATGTAGATGAGCTTGCATGTTAAATTCTTAAAGTTCTAAGTAGTTTTAATGCTTGATATGGCCTCTATGCATCCCTATGAGTAGTTGCTTTCAATTCTGTGAAGTTTTATTGAGAACATTTTGTGGACTAAAAATTTCAGAATTTTGTTCATAGGAAAAAGATGAGTATCTTTAGGAAGTTTGCTTCCAAGAAGAACTCCAAGGGAGTTATTGGGGAGTCATCTGACAGTGATCTCCATTCCTGGAGAATGGCAGAGGTATGACCGAGTGAATGGCCGCACAACCCGTTCATGGAAGGGGCCGGAATCCTTCAGGAGTTTGCACAATATGCTGCTAATGCCGGCCTCACCAACTTCATCGCAGCTGAATGTGAACAGTATCATCTCCTCACAAATTCCTTTGTGCAAAGTTTTCATTTCTTAAGTAGTAATAATCCCCCTGAGGTGCAATTTAACTTATATGTTGAACACCATCAGACACCGCTTACTGAATTTTGTGACATATGCATGCTTCCTTCTGATGGTAGTTTAGTAGAGCCTAGGCCCGCAGAGTTTGATGGTTTTTACCGTGTTCTAACAGTAGGGGATGAGAGAGGGATATTGAGCATCACTGCCACTAGTTTACACTTTCCTCCTATGCATTATTTTGCTCTTTTCATTACTAAGTGTTTACTTGCTAGAGAGAAAGTAGGTGCACTTAGTGCTCCAGACTTTGATGTTTTACGTCGTGCACTTTACGGCGACAACACTTATGGCTTGGGAGCTATTGTGGCACGTCGCCTCAACCTTAACAGATCCAAGGGTAAAATACATGGTAGTATTTATGCTACTCGCTTAGCGAGTCACTTTAACGTTCAGATATGCCAGCATGATTATCCTTTGCCCAAGTTTTACCTAGATCGCGCGGCTATGGCATACCACCAGTTTATTGATAGCGAGAACACTGACATTCCTGTTCCATATAACCTGGTTTTCAGTGTGGACACTCAAGATACTATTACATTGCCTGCACCTACTTTGTTTTATCCTATTTCGAGGGGCGGATACAGGATTATGCCTGAGGACATTGTCGCCTACCGGAACAACCTGGCTGCAGCACAGGAGGAGCCTCAGCAGTGGGACCCTCAGGTGCCCGCTGCCCAGTACTTCAACATAGGACCTCATGGCTTCTTAGAGTGGCCCTAGTCCAAGTTAGGCCAAAAGCCTAAGCTTGGGGGAATACGTATTTCCACCGACATTACTTTCATGTTCACACATTTCATTCCAGTTGTCGGTGTCTGCACTTTTTCATTGTATTATCCATGCTAGATTAATTTTCTCGCCATCTTCTTGTGTGTTTGAAAAACTTTGGGAAAATACAAAAATATTTCCTCCTTCTTTTTTATTTTTCTTTCTAGAGTAGTTAGTTGTAGTATCTAAAAAGAAAACCCAAAAAGATTTCCTTGTTCTTCTTTTGCTTATTGGGAGCTTTCCCGTGTAAATAGTTTTTCTCGTTTTTGTTTTTCCCTTTTATTTGCTCGTTCAAGAAAAAACCAAAAACTCCAAAAATATTTTAGTGTGTTCCTCTGAATTTCTTTTCTTTCTTTTGAGTCATACCGAGGAGAAGACCACAATGAAAATGTTGAGTAGCTCTCATGCGCATTATTGTTGATCTAATAAAGAGACCATATTACCTTGTCTTCTCCTCTTTGAACAAAATGTTTGCAGATACCAGCTTAGTCCATGGCACTCTTGCACTATTATTATTTTCACATCGTTCGGTCATGCAAGCGAAAGGCAATAATGACGATATTTGATGAACAAGTTGTGGCAGAGAGGAACGGGTATGAACTCGACTTGTTCAGTTTTTGTAAATATGTTTAACCTAGTATCCACGATTCAGCCTATTATGATCAAACATGTTTGCAATGACAATTAGAGATTATAGTTTCTCATGCCATGCATAAGTAGCTAGGATTGGATAATGATTTATCTTGGATGTCAACATTGAGTTAAAATGATTGTGATGTAGTATGATGATATGGTATCCTCCTCTGAATATTCGAGTGGCTTGACTTGGCACATGTTCATGGTGTTCATATCCTACTCATGCTAGTATCCAATGTTACTTATGCATAATGCATGGTCATGACCGTTTTCGCTGTCTAGTTGGCATCTTCCCAACCTAATTGCTAGACTTCGCCTGTACTAAGCGGGAATTCTGCTTGTGCATCAAAACCATGAAGCCCAAGTTATTCCAGATGAGTCCACCATACTACCTATGCAGTATTACCCCGCCGTCCTAAGTAAATTTGCATGTGCCACCTCTGAAAACTTCAAATAAATATCCTTTTTGTGTGCCTGGATTGTTCATAGAGCGATAGGAGGTAGTCAGTATCTTCCATGCTAAGTGGGTTATTCTCATGATGAGTGTTTATTCACTCATCCTTGCACGAGAGGGGCAGTAATAGGGATTCCTAGTCCTGAATTCAAATTGCAAATAATTAAACAAAACTCCCCAGGACTATTGTTGGTATGGACGGCACCCGTTGTTTCGGACAAGCCGTGGAGTGTGATTGCTGGTGGAGGGGGAGTAAACCTTTACTTTTATCGCTTGGGAACCACCACTAATGTGTTTAGCATGGAAGACACAGATAACTAATGGTCGCGAAGTAAACAAGAAGGGTGCATTCCTCAAAATTTCATTTACCTTTGTTTTAAAAAAAACTTGAGCTCTGGCACCGCTGCAAATCATTGCTTCCCTCTGCGAAGGGACTATCTATTTACTTTTATGTTGAGTCATCACCTTCTCAAATAAGCGCCGGAACCTGAGAGCACTATTGTCATCCTTACGCATTGTGTGTAGCTAATGTTGGATGCATCATGACTGGATCTTTTCTACCATGAATTACAATGTTTAGTCAGTGCTTGAACTTTGGAGGTGCTCTGCATTTATGTTTTGTGGTCTCGGAAAGGGCTAGCGATACCACTATTGTCATATTATACATGGTTGTTTTGAAAACGTGTTGTTGTTCGAGATATCCTATTATTGCTCGCTAGTTGATTATGTCATTGATATGAGTTAATATATTTTTTATGAGTTATTGTCGACATGGTTAGTTATAATCTTGGCTGAAAACCTGGGTGCTACTCAAGCTTATTTATGTAAACAAGAGCAAAAGAGTTCGTAAAAGTTTTTCTTTTTCACTTTTAGTTTATCAACTGAATTGCTTGAGGACAAGCAAAGGTTTAAGCTTGGGGGAGTTGATACGTCTCTGTCGTATCTACTTTTCCTAACTCTTTTACTCTTGTTATGGACTCTAATTTGCATGATTTCAATGAAACTAACCCGGACTGACGCTGTTTTTAGCAGAACTACCATGGTGTTGTTTTTGTGCAGAAATAGAAGTTCTTGGATTGGAACGAAACTTTTTGGAGAACTATTTCACAATAAAAGAAAAATACTAGAGCCAAGAACCACCGGAGGAGGGCACCTGGGTGGGCACAACCCACCAGGGCGCCCCCCTCCAGGCGTGCCCAGGTGGGTTGTCCATTCAAACCCTGAAACTGACGCTATAAAATCACATTTTTCCAGAAAAAAATCAGGGAAAAAGAATTATCGCATTCCACGAGACGGAGCCGCCGCCGCCTCCTGTTCTTCATCAGGAGGCCAGATCTAGAGTCCGTTTGGGGCTCCGGAGAGGGGGGGTCTTTGATCTTCGTCATCACCAACCCTTCTCCATCGCCAATTCCATGATGCTCCCCATCGGGAGTGAGTAATTCCTTCGTAGGCTCATTGGTCGGTGAGGAGTTGGATGAGATTCATCATGTAATCGAGTTAGTTTTGTTAGGGCTTGATCCCTAGTATCCATTATGTTCTGAGATTGATGTTGATATTACTTTGTCATGCTTAATGCTTGTCACTTTGGGCCCAGGTGCCATGATTTAAGATCTGAACCATTTATGTTATCATCATTATATCTATGGTCTAGATCCGATCTTGCAAGTTATAGTCACCTACTATGTGTTATGATTCAGCAACCCGGGAGTAACAATAGTCGGGACACTTCCCGGTGATGACCGTAGTTTGAGGAGTTCATGTATTCAACATGTGTTAATGCTTTGTTCCGGTTCTCTATTAAAAGGAGGCCTTAATATCCCTTAGTTTCCAATAGGACCCCGCTTCCACGGGAGGGTAGGACAAAAGATCTCATGCAAGTTCTTTCCATAAGCACGTATGGCTATTTACGGAATACATGCCTACATTATATTTATGAACTAGATCTAGTGCCACATCGCCCTAGGTTATGACTGTTACATGATGAATGGCATCCAACAAATAGTCGATCCAATGCCTATGATTTTCCTACATGTTGATCTTGCGAAGTTACTACTTCTGCTACTGCTATCGTTACTGCTACAAAACTATTGCTATCACTGTTACCGTTACTGTTCCTGCTACCACTATTATCAAAACTATCATATTACTGTGCTACTGATCACTTTGATGTAGATAATTAATCTCCAGATGTGGTTGAATTGACAACTCAGCTGCTAATACTTGCAAATATTCTTTGGCTCCCCTTGTGCCGAATCTATAAATTTGGGTTGAATATTCTACCCTCGAAAACGGTTGTGATCCCCTATACTTGTGGGTTATCAATCACACATAAGCCTCCTTGTATCTTGCTTAAAACAGCAACCATAGCCATTCCGAGATATATTGCCATGCAACTTCCACAGTTTCGTTTTATGACATACACCTTCATTGTCATATTGCTTTGCATGATCATATAACTGACATAGTATTTGTGGATCAGCCACTGTTCATCATTCTTTACATGTTATGCTACATCATTGCACATCCTGGTACACTGCCAGAGGAATTCATATAGAGCCATATTGTTCTGGTTATCGAGTTGTAATATTGAGTTGTAAGTAAATAAAAGTGTGATGATCATCACTATTAGAACATTGTTCCGGTGAGGAAAGGATGATGGAGACTATGATTCCCCCACAAGTCGGGATGAGAAACTGGACAAGAAAAGAGTGGCCAAAAAGAGCCCACCAAAAAATGAGAGAAAAAGAGAGAAAGGGAAATGTTGTTATCCTTTTCCACACTTGTGCTTCAAAGTAGCACCCTGTTTTTCATATAGAGAGTCTCCTGAGTTATCACTTTCATATATTAATGGGAATTTAACATTATTGTCACATCCCTGGTCCTGTTATGCACTAGGCTAGACCCTCATGTGTGCATCATGTTTTAATTCAAATGAAATTTGAATTGGGGAATTTTCAAAGCCTCAGAAACCTTCTAAAAATGATCAACATTAAAATCTTCTCAAAGAAGTCCAAGAAAATGTTCCTCTAAGTCTCTGAAAATATTGCAAAGAGATAAAACTCAAAACAATATTTTTGGTATCTCAGAGTTAATTATTTTGGGCCATTTGAATTAATCCAATAACTATTTGCTTTGGATTTATATTTAATATATATTAAATATGACTCCAAATAATTCTGGAAGTTTGTGAGTGGCTTTGTATATATTTTAGCAAGCCACATAAAAACCTACAGAATTTATTAAAATGATTTAGTGTCTAAAACTAAATCAAAACAAACTACAGAAAATAGAAAACAGAATTAAATAGAAATAAAAGCAGAGAGGGAGAGAAGGCCACCAGGCCACCTACCTAACTACCTGGCGCTCACCTCAGCCCACCTGGCCCAGCTCCTCCAGCACGGCCCAGCCCACCAGGCGTCCCCCCCCTGTCGTCTTCCTCCCCTCGCCCCGAAGCAGCTCGGTGGCGAGCGCTGGCGATGCCCCGGCCACCTCCTGCTTGCCGCCTTCCTCTCGTCGCCCTGGACCCCGTCCGCGACGCCACGCACCCTCCCAGGCCTCGCACTCTCCCCCGTGCCTTCTCCCCCCCTTCTCTGGCTCCCTCTCTCTTCCACCGAGCGGAGCCCCGTCGCCACCGACGCCGTTCGCCGCGGCCACAACCACCGCCTCGCCTCCCCAACGCCTCCCAAAGCTCTGCCTCGACCTACTCTTCCTCCCCACCGCCCCAAGCAACACCAGGAGCCATGCAGTGACGCCATCGCCGCCATCTTCACCGACGGGCATCGAAGATCGCCGGCCCGATTCTCCGTCTCCAGGTCGCCCCCGAGCCCACCGAGACGCGCTCTGCAACCACAGTGAGCTCATGGACCGACTCCCCCTCCTCTCCTGCTCGTGTTCTTGCTCTAGCTCCGTTCCCCACCTCCGTCGAAGCTCGCCGCCGCCACGGCCGACGAGCTCCATGCTCCTGAGCTCGTCCGCTCGCCCGAGCATCACCAGCGTGCTCGCCGCGCTCCTGTGAACCTGCAGCACCCACGGGTTCTCCCTGTTGTGCACCTTAGCACCGTTTCCGCCAACGCCCGAGGTCCGGCAGCCGCTGAGCTCGACGCCGGCGAGGATTACGGCCACCCCAGCTCGCCCCGGTTGCATTGTTGGATGCGCGGGATCGCCAGCTTCCCGTAGAGCCCAGCGGCGCCTCGAATGGTTCCATGTATCGCAATTCCGAGCCGCCCCGCTGCTACTGTCGTCGCCGGCGACATGTCGCCGGCAGGTTTGACCTGATCGGCCCGGGGTTTGACCTCCCCTGACGTGTGGGCCCAGGCGCCTGCTTAATTAGTGCTAGGTTAGTTAGTGTTAATTAACTTAGTTAATTAGGTGAGCCACTGACATGCGGGCCCCGCCCGGCTAACTAAGTTAGTTAGGGCTAACTAACTTGGTTAGTTGACTGGGTCACTGACCAGTGGGTCCCACTGGTCAGGTTTGACCTGGGGCGCCCAGTTGACCCTGCTGACGTCACCGTGACGTGGTGCTGACGCCATAAATCATTTCTGGATTTCTTATTATTTCAGGAATTTCAGAAAATGCCCTAAACTTCAATAATTCATAGAAATTCAACCGTAACTCCAAATTAAATGATTTATATATGAAAAATTATCAGAAAAATTCAAGGAATCCATCTGTACCATTTTGTTGCATGTTAGAACAACTTATAGCTGCTGTTTAGCACAAATCAATTAAATGGCATTTAAATAATCATATATGGAGTTGGAGTTTGAATCATGTATTCAAACCAACTTCATTTAAATCATAGCTAGGTGCATTAGCCCAAAACACATTCATATTGCCATGTCATAGCATGCATCATATTGTGCATTGCATTGATCGTGTTTCTTCTGTGTTTGCCGGTGTTGTTCCCCCTCGATAGACGTTGTACCGACGATGTGATCGTTGACACTGATGAAGACTCAATGCTATCTTCAGAAGTGCCAGGCAAGCAAAACCCCCTTGTTCATTCCGATACAATCCTACTCTCTCGCTCCTGCTCTCTTTTACTGCATTAGGACAACATCGATTCATCTGTTACTTGCTGCGGTAGCTGAACCCCTTTATCCTTTGCATGACCTGTCATTGCCACAGTAAATAGATGAAACCCACTAGCATGAGTAGGAGTTGTTTGAGCCCTGTTGTGCCTACTCATTCATGCTTGTTTGTCATGCGTGCTACTTCTTAGAGTTGTGTCAGGTCTGATTCATCCGGGATGAATCAGAGGTGTGTGAACATGTCCTACTGTGTGTGAGCTAAGTGTGTGAACACGATTTGGTAAAAGGTGTCGGTGAGAGGCCATGTATGAGTACATGGTGGGTTGTCTCATTGAAGCCGTCCTCAGGAACTGAGTTCTGTGTTTGTGATCCATGATTCAGCTACTACCATACATTGGGCCCTGAAATATGACCCCGCTCGACTTCTTATTCACCCTCGTCCTCTGTCCAGGAGTTGCAAGTAGTTTCTGGTGTTTGTAGTATGCTGGAGGCCGTGGACAGCGCTGACCGGAGGGGTGGGCTATGATGCGGTAGGCACGTGGCCGGGTATACCGGGCGCCCGTTTGGTGTCACGGAACCCTGTTCACACCGTTTGGGGCTGTGAGCGAAACTCCGGCCGGATCTCCTCATGGATGGAACCCGAATAGGCGATAAACCTGGACTAGAGACTTGAGTGTTTAGGTAGGTCGTGGTCTACACCCATGTCGGCTTTCGCTTGAAGTCTGCCGAGCACATGTCGTGTGCAGACGCTAAGTGGTGGAAACATGTATGAAGAAGTACACCCCTGCAGGGTTAACATCATCTATTCGAATAGCCGTGTCCACGGTAAAGGACTTCTGGGTTGCTTATATTAGTTCATAGACAAGTGAAAGTGGATACTCTAAAATACGCAAGATAAGCGTGAGTGCTATGGATGGCGTTCTCGTAGGGAGACGGGAGTGGATCCATAGTGGTGTATTGATATGGTGAATATGTGGACTCGTGTGCGCCACCTGAAGAGTTACTTGCAATCATAGCTTAGGTTAGCCACTGAGTCAAAGCTGGCTTGCTGCAGTTAAACTCCACCATCCCCTTTGCTGATAATGATGCATATGTAGTTAGTTCTGATGTAAGTCTTGCTGGGTACATTTGTACTCACGTTTGCCTATTTTATGTTTTTGCAGAGAGACTTCGGTCTCGCTAGTAGTTCCGCGTGGACTTCGACGTTTAGCTTGTTACCTCAGCTACGATCTTGTGCCTCGGCAGGATTGGTAGATAGTCAGGCTTCTCAGCCTTTTTCATTTATAGATGTCTGTACTCAGACATGTTAAGCTTCCGCATGTGCTTTGACTTGTATGCTCTGATTGTTGGGTCATAAGACCCATGTTTGTAATATCTCGCTCCTCGGAGCCTATTGAATACTTACTTGTGTCGTAGAGTCATGTTGTGATGCCTTGTTGTATTTGCACATATCGAGCATATTGTGTGTATGATTGAAATGCTTGGTATGTGTGGGATCTGACTATCTAGTTGTTTATCCTTAGTAGCCTCTCTTACCGGGAAATGTCTCCTAGTGTTTCCACCGAGCCAGGGTAGCTTGCTACTGCTCCGGAACACTTAGGCTGGCCGGCATGTGTCCTTCTTCATTCCTGTGTCTGTCCCTTCGGGGAAATGTCACGCGATGAATACTGGAGTCCTGTTAGCCCGCTACAGCCCGGTTCACCGGAGTCCTGCTAGCCCAGTGCTACAGCCTGGATTCACTCGCTGATGACCGACACGTTCGATGCTGGGTCATGGATGCCTGTCCCTGTAAGTCTGTGCCACTTTGGGTTTACGACTAGCCATGTCAGCCCGGGCTCCTTATCATATGGGTGCTAGCGACACTATCATATACGTGTGCCAAAAGGCGCAAATGGTCCCGGGCAAAGGTAAGGCGACACCCGTGGGAATACCGTGCGTGAGGCCGCAAAGTGATATGAGGTTTTACATGCTAGACCTATGTGGCATCGAGTCGGGGTCCTGACAATTATAGAACTTCGCTTGTATATTATCATGATGGGCTTACTCAAATGCCCGAGGTCTTCATGAGCAAGCAAATTGGACGCACACCCACTTAGTTTTCAGTTTTAGCATTCATACACTTATAGCTCTTAGTGCATCCGTTGCATGGCAACTCCTCAAATTGATATCAATTGATGGGCATCTCCATAGTCCGTTTATTAGCCGCGTCAATGCGAGACTATCTTGCTTTTTTTACTTCGCCTTATTGATCTCTATCACAACATTCTATTCCACCCATAGTGATATATCCATGTGTCACGCTCATGTATTGTGTGGGAGTTGAACAAGCTGAAGCGTGTTAAAAAGTATGAACCAATTGCTCGGCTTGTCATTGGGGTTGTGCATGATTAATACTTTGTGTTAGGAAGATTGAGCATGAAAAGATTATATGATTTTGTAGGGATATCGTTCTTTAGCATTTTTTTGGAAGACATGATTGTTTGTCGGTATGCCTGAGTATTGATGTATTTATATAAAAATTATAGAATATTGCTTTGAATCACTCGTTTCTTAATATTCATATAGTAAAAGAGATTACATGATGAACATAATAGGTAGCATTCCACATCAAAAATTCTGTTTTTATCCTTTACCTACTCGAGGACGAGCAAGAATTAATCCTGGGGATGCTTGATACGTCTCCAACGTATCTATCATTTTTTATTGTTTCGTGTTATCATAGTATCAATCTGGGATGTTTTATATGCAATTATATGCAATTTTATATCATTATTGGGACTAACCTATTAACCTAGTGCCCATTGCCAGTTGCTATTTTTTGCTTGTTTTTGGCTTTCCAGAAAATCAATATGAAACGTGTAGCGACCAGACCTCAAACAGTCTGATCTCTGTGCTTCAGTGTCATCCCTGGATCAGTAATGCTGAAACGCATAGTACTTGAAGGATTTATAACAGAGTAGCAATCACACACTTATTACATTGAATGTCTCCGAAGAGAACTTATTACAATAAATATGGCTTAAGGCCATCTAATAACGATAACAGCGGAAGGCTTGGAAGATAAGTGAGTCCATCAACTCCAACGACATCACTGAGTATAGAACCACGATCCTAAAGCATCTTACTCGTCGTCTGAAAAGTCTGCAACATTAACGTTGCAGCCCGAAAACGGGTCAGCACATGGAATATGCTGGCAAAGTAACACATAGAGAATAATGAAAAGAGTAAAGCTATACTACATGTATATATGGCTTGGTGGATAGCTCTATGGTTACAATTTTGCGTAAAGCCAGTTTTTCCCTACTGCAAAGGAATAAATTTATTTAACTATCATGGTGGTTGTTAAACATTGAGAATGGTTGACAGCATCCTCAATCCCAATTAAACATCATCATTAACAAACCCAACAATTTTAATTAAAGTAACATGATGAGATTCACATGAAAATCCAAGTACTAGATACTCAAGATGTCCATAACCGGGGACACGGCTAATCATGATTAGTTTATACACTCTGCAGAGGTTGCGCACTTTTCCCCATATGACTCGATCTCCTCCGTTGGTTTTCTCGCACTACATGGTGTTTGAGAAACGGATGACCAAGACATAGTCTTTCAGAAGCGCTAGCACCTTACGATGGGTAGACCGTACCAACCTACATCCCCTACATCTGCTAGTCTACCACTGTAAGAGTTCTCATGACTTAGACAACTATGCTAGAGCCCATAATAGCATGTGGCTGCACACGAAAGTTTCTAGCATGAATAATCTTATGATCCCTTTGAGGCTGGGTGGCGGTCCATAAAAAAACAAGCAATCCTGGTCTACCCAGGTGCCTAGACAGGCAATCCTGGAATAACGAGGTACCTCAATCCACCCAGATGTGTATTAATGTTGCCACCTTAAATGAACCATTAATTAACAATCTCACATCTGTCATGGATATTCACTCAAATCCAATCCACGTCTACGAGCATAGCATGGCATAATAACCAAACGTAGAAGTAACTCCCAAGGGTTTGATAATAAAACAGGTAATAGGTAGTACCTCAATCTACTTCCCAAAACCCACAATTTAATTCAGATCCTAATCATGCAATTGTTTGAAGGATTGAACTAATGCAATAAAAATTGGGTAATAAGGAGGTATGATCAAAGTGTTACTTGCCTTGCTGATGATCCGCGTAACCTAGGGATTCGAAGTAGCAAGCGGCACAATCCGGGTACTCTATCGCAAGCAAATAAACAAACAAGCATACAATAAGTACTCATCTAATGCACGGGTAAAACTCGAATAAGAGGTCTAACCAGAAAGTTCAACTTAAGAACTCCGGTTTGCCAAAAGAATCCAATCGATCGAAGAAACAAAACTCAAACGGCGAAAGAAACAAGCTTCGTTTAATAATCTGGACCTAAGTCAAATTTTATAGAAGCAAAAACTAGTTTGAGTGGATTATTTGGAAAGAGGGCTTCGAGACGAAACTCTAGGCGATTGAATTGCCTGATTCCGATAAACGAGCGAAAAGTTATACTAAAACGAAAATCGGATCAGAAATCACGATCAGAAAAATCACGGAATAAATCCGAGAAAAAGAAAAACGACGAACAGGTTAACGAACGAACGTTCGTTATCTGGATCTAAACGATGAATGCGTTCGTTAAAACAAACGAACGAGTGAACGATTGCTAATTAACCTAAACGAAAAAAACGATCTAAATAAAAAAAAGGAAACAAAAAAACCGACGGAAAACCCGAGAGGTTTTTCTAAAAAAATGGCGGCGTGGAAAACGAGGCATCTCGGGCGGCTGGTCGACGACGGCGGTGGGTGGCGGCTCCGGCGAGGTGGCGGCGTAGGGCGGCGGCGGCGGCGGATCGGGCGGCGGCGGCGGTGGATCAGGCGGCGGTGGATCGGGCGGCTAGGGTTAGGGTTTGGGGGCGCGGGTGGGCTGGCGGCGGCTCTAGCGGGTGCTATTTAAAGGCTGCCCCGGGCGGAGTCCTGCTCGGGTACAGCCCGGAGTCGGTTCCAGTTTTTTTTAATAATTATCGCGTAGAAAATCAAACGAAAGAAATAATAAACGGACTCCAAAAATCCCAAAATAAATTTTCCCCGGCTTCTAAAATCAAGATGGTTTAGATGAACATTTATTTGGGCCTAAATGAAATTTTGGAAAACACGCATTTTCCTAAATTCAAATAAAATAGACAGAAAAATCCAAAATAAAATCTTATTCTATTTTTTTAATTAAATCTTCAATATTTCTTTATTTTGGGAAAGTCATTTTATTCCCTCTCTCATATTTATATATTTGAAATAATTGAAGACAAAATCAATAAAATCGAATGATCCTATTTTCAAAATTTGAGAAAACTCAAATATGAAAATATTGAAATCCCCAACTATCTCCATGGGTCCTTGAGCTGCATAGGATTTCTAGGATCGAAACCAATGCAATAAAAATATGATATGCAATTGATGATCTATGTATAACATTCCAAATTGGAAATTTGGGATGTTACAAACCTACCCCCCTTAAGATGAATCTCGCCTCGAGATTCGGTTTGGCTAGAAAATAGGTGAGGGTGGTCCTTCAGCAAATCTTCCTCTCGCTCCCAGGTAGCCTCATCCTAGGTGTGGTGGCTCCACTGAACTTTACAGAACTTGATAACCTTGTTGCGGGTGACTCGGCTGGCATACTCAAGAATTTTAACTGGTTTCTCCTCATAAGTCAAATCACTGTCCAACTGAATCGCCTCTAGTGGCACTGTATCTCTCAGTGGTATATCAGCCATCTCTGCGTGGCACTTCTTCAACTGGGAAACGTGAAACATGTCGTGAACTCCTGACAATCCCTCAGGCAATTCCAACTTGTAGGCAACCTCTCCCATACGATCCAAAACCTTGTATGGTCCCACAAAACGTGGCGCTAACTTTCCTTTAACACCAAAACGCTTAACTCCTCGAAGTGGAGATACCCGAAGACAAACTCTATCCCCAACTTCGTAAACTGTCTCCTTGCGTTTTGCGTCAGCATAGCTCTTCTGCCTGGACTGGGCTACCTTGAGCCGGTCGCGAATCAACTTCACTTTCCGTTCAGACTCCTTAATCAAATCTGGTCCAAACAACTGACGGTCTCCAACTTCGTCCCAAGACAACGGGGTCCTGCACCTCCTTCCATATAAGGCTTCGAAAGGGGCCATCTTCAAACTGGATTGATAACTGTTGTTGTAAGAGAACTCCGCATACGGTAAATTGTCGTCCCAACTAGATCCATACCCTAGCGCACAATCTCTCAACATGTCCTCTAAAATCTGATTGACTCTTTCGGTCTGTCCATCTGTCTGCGGATGAAAAGCGGTACTGAACTCTAATCTAGTACCCAAGGCTTCATGCAACTGATTCCAGAACTTTGAGGTGAATTGGGTTCCTCTATCTGATACGATGCTCCTTGGAACTCCATGCAGACATATGATCCTGGTCATGTAAATCTTGGCCACTTGGCACTGGTGTAAGTGGTCTTTACTGGAATGAAATGAGCTACCTTCGTCAAATGATCGACTACAACCCAAATCGAGTCATAGCCTAAATGGGTCCTGGGCAATCCTGTGATAAAATCCATGCCTAGCTTATCCCACTTCCATTCGGGTATCGGCAATGGTTGCAACAATCCTGCTGCCTTCTGATGCTCTGCCTTTACTCTCTGACATACATCACAAACGGCTACATACTCCGCAATATCCTTTTTCATTCCGGTCCACCAAAAGGTCTCCTTCAAATCCAAGTACATCTTGGTATTCCCTGGGTGAGTTGAATATGGCGAATCATGGGCCTCTTGCAAAATCAACTTCCTGATCTCGGGGTCATTGGGTACATAAACGCGGTCCTCAAACCAGAGGGTATTGTGCTCATCCTCACGAAATCCCTTGGCTTTTCCCTTGCTCAACTTCTCCTTTATCTCTGCAATCTCCTTATCGGTCTTCTGAGCTTCTCTGATCTTATCCATCAAAGTCGACTGAATTTCCAATGTTGCTACATAGCCTCTCGGAACTATATCCAAACATAGCCCGCAGAAGTCCTCGGCTAACTCCTTTGGCAATCTTGCGGTCATGAGTGTATTAACGTGGCTCTTACGGCTCAACGCGTCGGCTACAACGTTAGCTTTTCTGGGATGATACTGCAATCTCATATCATAATCCTTGATGAGTTCCAACCATCTCCTTGGCCTGAGGTTCAACTCTTTTTGCGTGAAAATGTACTTCAAACTCTTGTGATCCGTGTACACCTCACAATGATTTCCGATAAGAAAATGTCTCCACGTCTTCAATGCATGCACTACGGCTGCTAACTCCAAATCATGTGTGGCATAATTAAACTCATGAGGTTTAAGCTGTCGTGACGCATACGAAACAACTCTTCCTTCCTGCATAAGTACTGCTCCAAGTCCTCGACGTGAAGTGTCGCAGTACACCTCATAATCCTTAGTCTGATCTGGCAGAATCAACACTGGTGAGGTAAATAGACTTCTTCAATTCCTGGAAACTAGCCTCACATTCCACAGTCCAATTGAACTTGGTATCCTTCTTCAACAACTCCGTCATGGGCTTTGCAATCCTTGAGAAATTCTCAATGAATCTCCGACAGTATCCTGCCAGTCCAACAAAACTTCTGATCTCCCCCAACTGTCGTTGGTGCCTCCCAATTTGTCACAGTGACAACCTTGGTGGGATCTACTGCTATACCCTCTACGGATATAACATGTCTGAGGAATCCAACTTCCTTCAACCAAAATTCACATTTGCTAAACTTGGCATATAACTGGTGTTCTCTGAGCTTCTCCAATACCAAACGCAAATGCTCCTTATGATCCTCTTCGTTCTTCGAGTAGACCAAGATGTCATCAATGAACACCACAACAAACTTATCCAGAAATTCCATAAATACTTTGTTCATCATGTTCATGAAATATGCAGGTGCGTTAGTCAGACCAAATGACATAACGGTATACTCGTACAGCCCATACCTAGTGGTAAAAGTCGTCTTGGGTATATCCTGCTCTCGAATCTTTAGCTGATGGTATCCTGATCGCAAATCGATCTTAGAAAATACCTTTGCTCCTTGCAGTCGGTCAAACAGATCGTTGATCATTGGCAGTGGGTACTTGTTCTTGATGGTTACTGCATTCAATCCCCGATAATCAACAACCATCCTTAATGATCCGTCCTTCTTCTGCACTAGAAGTACTGGTGATCCCCCAGGTGAAGAACTTGGGCGAATGTAACCTTTATCTAGTAACTCCTTAATCTGACTTTTAATCTCCTCCAAGTCTTTTGCTGGCATCCTGTATGGTCTCTTAGATATTGGCCCTGTGCCTGGCAAAAGCTCTATCAGAAACTCAATGTCCCTATCTGGTGGCATGCCTGGCAACACTTCTAGAAATACATCAGGAAAATCCTTTACCACTGGTACTTCCTCCTGCACAACTCCTGATAAGGAATTTACGTGCATACCCTTCGTCTTATGCCTGGAAACATACTTGATCCTCTTCCCTTCTGGGGTTGTAAGTAGAATTGTCTTACTGGCACATTCAATGTTCCCACCATACTTTGATAACAAATCCATGCCTAATATCACATCCAATCCTTGTGATTCCAAAACTATTAGGTTTGAGGGGAATACATAGTTACCAATCCTTAATGGTAACCGATCACACCATAGCCTGGCCATATACTCTGCTCCTGGCGAGGTTACTAACATGGGTGTCTTAAGGGCTTGGGTTGGCAGTTTATATTTATCCACAAATCCCCTTGATATGTATGAATGCGATGCACCAGTATCAAAAAGAACGAGTGCAGTAAATGACTCAACTAAAAACTTACCTATTACTGCATCGGGTTGAGCTTCAACCTCCTCCACGCTAACGTGGTTCACTTGTCCTCTGCTGAAAGGGTTGGGCTTCTTCCCAGAGCATCCATTACCACTTCCATTCTGGCCTTCAGGACATTCATTGGCGTAATGTCCGGTCTTCTGACACTTATAACAAGTGACTTGACTCAGATCTTTCTTGGCTAGTGTTGAGGGGTTGGTATGGTTCTGACTACTACTTGCTCCATTCCCGGTACCATTCTTGTGATTGTGCGAGCTACCTCCTCCATGGGTATGCTGAAACTGTCCTCCTGACTTTGGGGTAAAACGGGGCTTCTGTTGAGCTCCAGAATTGTACTTCCCTTGTCCATACTTCCTCTTGCGGTTTCAATCTACTGCTGCTTCCCTTCAATCATGAGAGCACGGTCTACCAACTCCTGGTAGTTGTTGAAACTTGCTACCATCAACTGCATGCTCAGCTCGTCATTCAGCCCTTCCAGAAACTTCTCTTGCTTAGCTGCATCTGTAGTGACGTCATCTGGGGCGTAACATGCTAGCTTACTGAAATCATCCACATACTGGCCAACTGTTCTTCCTCCCTAGCGCAAGTTGCGAAACTCACGCTTCTTCATGGCCATAGCTCCTGCTGAAACACGGGAAGTATGAAAGGCCTGCTGAAATTGATCCCATGTGATAGTGTCTACGGGATAAGTGGCTGTGAAATTCTCCCACCATGATGTTGCGGGCCCCTCAAGCTGATGTGCGGCAAATCGCACCTTCTCCGCATCTGTGCATCCGGCAGTGGTCAACTCCCTGGCTGTCTTGCGAAGCCAATCATCTGCAACAATCGGCTTGGTGCTACTGGAGAACACCGGCAGATTCAGCCTAAGAAAACGGGTTAAGTGATCAACAGGTGGTGGTGGTGGTGGATTGTTGTTGTTATTGTTCCCTTGATTCTGATTCTGGACTAGGATCTGCATCAATGCATTCTGCTGTTGGATCAACTGGGTGAGCTCCGGTGGGAAAGCAAATCCGTTGTCACGTCTCGGAGGCATCTGAGGGTTTAGAAAAGAAGAGAATATGGAATAGAATGAGGTCTAAGGGGAAAACACTACCCATATGCACATGAGACAAATAGCAATCAAAAACACTTCATTCAAACAAGCAAGGGCATACAACAGTCTATCTCTTGTTACAAGGTGCTCAGACTATAATAGATACATGGAGGGAAATTCTACTACTGTTATGGTGGTCTACTAGAAAAACTGCTCCGGTGAAGACTCCATGATATCTGCTCCAGCTTCATCAACATAGTCATCATCACTATCATCTAGGTCTGAGTCAGTGTCGTCGATGATGATGTAGTTCTCGGGACAAGTGCATTCTTCGTCTTCTCCAATTGCTGGAAATCCCATGAACACTCTTAACTTCTTCAGATCATCATTCTTCTCGACTAGCGTTGATATTTCCTCCTCATATCCATCGCGTGTAGACTTAAGTTCTTCCTCCAGTTCCGTGATCTTGGTCATGGCTTTTTTCAGATCTATCATGCCTGCACACATCTGGTTCTCCTGGCATCGAATGTGCTGGTTTAACTCCTAAAGCTGCAACTGATCTGTCTTTCCTGGTGCTAATCATCTCCCATTGCTCATCTCGATGCCCACAAATCTAGTAGGTGGTATCCTTAAGCTCCTAGTGATAAACTTCTCCAATGCGTCCCATGGTGATGTGAGCTGCCATGCTCTTCCCTAAACTCCAGGTTGGTGCATCAAAGGAAAACTCTATAGGCTCAGTGACTGGCATGAACGTTCTTCCTGGAACTTGAACTTGCATCATCCAACGCTCCTCTTCGGGTAAGGTTCTGGTGAAGCTTGGTACTCCGATCTTCAAGTACTTGGTTACTTCCTTCAGATGTCATCCAAAGGGTGTATCTTCGTCCGGTTGCATGAACTTGTTCTTTGCATCCGCCATCCTAGAAGAATAGAAAAGATGAGGAGTTAGAATAAGAGGAGAGAGTAGTGATCTATGGTTTTTGCTTAGTGGTTGTGTCCTATAGTCAGCGTGTGCTCTGATACCATCTTGTAGCGACCAGACCTCAAACAGTCTGATCTCTCTACTTCAGTGTCATCCCTGGATCAGTAATGCTGACACGCACAGTACTTGAAGGATTTATAATAGAGTAGCAATCACACACTTATTACATCGAATGTCTCCAAAGAGAACTTATCACAATAAATATGGCTTAAGGCCATCTAATAATGATAACAGCGGAAGGCTTGAAAGATAAGTGAGTTCATCAACTCCAATGGCATCACTGAGTATAGAACCACGATCCTAAAGCATCTTACTCGTCGTCTGAAAAGTCTGCAACATTAACGTTGCAGCCCGAAAACGGGTCAGCACATGGAATATGCTGGCAAAGTAACACATAGAGAATAATGAAAAGAGTAAAGCTATACTACATGCATATATGGCTTGGTGGATAGCTCTACGGTTACAATTTTGCGTAAAGCCAGTTTTTCCCTACTGCAAAGGAATAAATTTATTTAACTATCATGGTGGTTGTTAAACATTGAGAATGGTTGACAACATCCTCAATCCCAATTAAACATCATCATTCACAAACCCAACAATTTTAATTAAAGTAACATGATGAGATTCACATGAAAATCCAAGTACTAGATACTCAAGATGTCCATAACCGGGGACACGGATAATCATGATTAGTTTATACACTCTACAGAGGTTGCGCACTTTTCCCCACATGACTCGATCTCCTCCGTTGGTTTTCTCGCACTACATGGTGTTTGAGAAACGGATGACCGAGACATAGTCTTTCAGAAGCGCTAGCACCTTACGATGGGTAGACCGTACCAACCTACATCCCCTACACCTGCTAGTCTACCATTGTAAGAGTTCGCACGACTTAGTCAACTATGCTAGAGCCCATAATAGCATGTGGCTGCACACGGAAGTTTCTAGCATGAATAATCTTATGATCCCTTTGAGCCTGGGTGGCGGCCCATAAAAAAACAGGCAATCCTGGTCTACCTAGGTGCCTAGACAGGCAATCCTGGAATAACCAGGTACCTCAAACCACCCAGATGTGTATTAATGTTAACACCTTAAATGAACATTAATTAACAATCTCACATCTTTCATGGATATTCACTCAAACCCAATCCACATCTACGAGCATAGCATGGCATAATAAGAAAACGTAGAAGTAACTCCCAAGGGTTTGATAATAAAACAGGTAATAGGTACTACCTCAATCTACTTCCCAAAACCCACAATTTAATTCAGATCCTAATCATGCAATTGTTTGAAGGATTGAACTAATGCAATAAAAATTGGGTAATAAGGAGGTATGATCAAAGTGTTACTTGCCTTGCTGATGATCCGCGTAACCTAGGGATTCGAAGTAGCAAGCGGCGCAATCCGGGTACTCTATCACAAGCAAACAAACAAACAAGCATACAATAAGTACTCATCTAATGCAAGGGTAAAACTCAAATAAGAGGTCTAACCAGAAAGTTCAACTTAAGAACTCCGGTTTGCAAAAAGAATCAAATCGATCGAAGAAACAAAACTCAAACGGCGAAAGAAACAATCTTCGTTTACTAATCTGGACCTAAGTCAAATTTTACAGAAGCAAAAACTGGTTTGAGTGGATTATTTAGAAAGAGGGCTTCGAGACGAAACTCTAGGCGCTTGAATCGCCTGATTCCGATAAACGAGCAAAAAGTTATACTAAAACGAAAATCGGATCAGAAATCATGATCAAAAAAATCGCGGATTAAATCCGAGAAAAAGAAAAACGACGAACAGGTTAAAGAACGAACGTTCGTTATCTCGATCTAAACGATGAATGCATTCGTTAAAAGGAACGAACGAGTGAACGCTCGCTAATTAACCTAAACCAAAAAAAACAATCTAAATAAAAAACGGAAACAAAAAAACGATGAAAAACCGACGGAAAACCCGATCGGTTTTTCTAAAAAACAACGGTGGCACG